>NC_079443.1:590684-598184 GCF_903798145.1 Danio aesculapii
TACTTACGGTACAATTCATTGCACATTTCAGACAACAAGTCCACTAGAGGACGCTGTCTACATTTTTGTGAATCTGAATAGTTATTTAGGGTGTGTTTTGTTGTACGTTTCAGATGTTAAAATCCACTAGAGGGCGCTGTATACATTTTTGCGAATCTGAAATAGGTTACTTTGGGTATATTTTGTTGTACGTTTCAGATGACAAATCCACAAGAGGGCGCTGTCTGCATTTTTGCAAATCTGAAATACATTATTTAAGGCACAGGTGTCAAACTGAGTTCTTGGAGGGCCACAGCTCTGCACAGTTTAGTTCTAACCCTAATTAAACACACCCGATCAAACTAATTGAGGCTTTCAGTTTTGTTTGAAGCCTACAGGTAAGTGTGTTGAAGCAGGGTTGAAACCAGAGCTTAATTTATGCTGGAACACGCCGTATCCGTCATCTCATTTTACCGATCCCCCTACTCAACCGCCCTCCTCCCCTTTTAGCAGTTCACTTTTCTCCGGGACTCCCCAACCTTCTTCATTTTCGTCCGCGACAGCCCTCCGCCTTAGCCCCAACCCTATCCTCAACCTCTTCTTGTACACGTCCAGGAGAAAGCAGAGCTTGTCGTACAGATCAGCTGGTGAACCACTGAGCTAAACCCTTCGCTATACCCAACCAATAGTTTTTTCAAAAGCAAGCATGAGAGAAAAGTGCACTGCGAACACAGTTTTACCTTCTCGAAGCCGAGAGCTCTGCTGCACAATCACAATCGAACTGAAAAGTATCCAGAAGAGTCTCCATGTGGCGATAGATATGTGATGCAAACGTATTCATTGCAAATCATAAACAGCGTTAAAGTGTTTATTTGGTTTTTTTTTTGAGGAACAGCATGAAAATAATCCTATATTCGTCAATAATACGTCCCTGTAAATGTCATTACGTCACGTATGTCAAAACGTCCTGTGAAAAGGAACACAAGTTGTTGTCATCATACTGCCCCCTAGTGGTCATTTCACCTACAAACTGCAGTCTGTATGTTGAAGTATGTTTTTGCGCTTGCACAAAAGCATAGGCTAATGCACATATTTACACTGAGCCAGAGCAGCATCCCTGGATAAAGGTCACGAAACTGTGTAATAAAACTCTAGAGCCAAATGAAATACACATAAGTGAACAGGGTGAGAAGCTGACTTTTAATCAAGCGGTGAGGAGACACTCTTCAGTTTCAACGCTATCACTGCATTCACACATTTATCTTGTCTCCACTTCAGACGCCTCCTGATCTGGGTAACAAAATACCTGGAGAACATCTGAGACTGTCTCACACTCACACAAGCTTCACATCTGCTCAGTACATTCACTAAACTAGAGTTTGAAAGATGCATTCACTTCTAGAACTTTGTGTAATTGCTTCTAATGGCATGTGAATAAACACAGAATTGAATACACATTTAAATATATGTGTATTTATAACACTTTAGCTACCACTTCTTACTATTACCTAGTGTCTATTTATCTGTCTAATATTAAGATATTGACCGTTTATTAGTACTTATAAAGCACATATTCTGCATGTTCTTTTTCTTGATGCTTAACTATTAATAATCAGCAGTTTATTTAGCTAAAAGTCACGGTTAATGGTTTATTAATAGCGAGAATTGTACCAAATATTAAATAATACTGAAGTGTGACCAAATATTAATGTTTTTCAAATGCCCTGTGCTTCTTTCACACACTCAAATCACATCTAGAAGGAAATAAAAGCCAAAAAAACACCTGAAAAAAAAGAATAATTACTTAATGAGCATTGATCTTGGAATGCATACCTGGCAACCCAAGAAATAAAAGCAGCACAGCATACTAAATGAGCCACGCCCTCTTCTGACAGCGGAAAGTAATGTCTAGAAGGAATAAATACAGCTTGGGCATCAGTTATAGCATCATTTGTACAATGTACAACAACCGTACAACAATAATTAGTATTTTTACATTACCGTGAGGGGTAGGGTCGGGGTGGAGGTGTAAGTAAATAAATTGGAAAAATCAGACATCGTGATATTTAGTTTTACTGCGATATATACCGCAATGTGAATATAATTTCACCAGATGATTTGAAGAGCTCCCTTTGTAAAGGTTTCATTAATTTAGCTCAAATAGGATGATGTAAGCAGGTCGGACACCGGAAGCGCCGCTCGGCACCGCAACACGACACACACATGACAGTTAAAAGTATCACACACCAGACGCGCACATTCGCATCATATTTAACATGAAACTAATCAGAGGGCGCTCTGTGGCGCGGCAGGAATATGAACAGTGTCCTGAGTCATGGCTGGGCGCCGCGGACAGCCGCCGACATGCGGCGCCAGTGTGTGCACCCTGATAGAAACCTGATGCTGCATGTCGCCGAGTGGCGCTTCTGGTGTGCGACCTGTCTTCTCATATGCAGTGTATCTGCATAAAATAGATTTAATTACAATATAAATAGGCAGCACGGTGGTTCAATTGTCAGCACTGTTGTCACAATCTCCAGCGATCTAATCCTTGCGAATTGCTGCACACCACAACATAAAAGAACTGCAACTCCCAGCATGCAACTCGCACACACCGGTTCCTGCTTCCCACTGATTGCAAACACACACAGCTGAAGCTATTTATGGACTGATTCAAAGACTATATAAACAGCACACACACACACATACACCTGGGCTGAGTCTTGTTAATCTGTTTAGTGACCTTTACGACAGGTTTCCCTTGCCTTGCCTTAACTAAATTGGCCGTAGAGTACAATTATGTGTGTGAACGTGAGTGTGTATGGGTGTTTCCCAGTACTGGGTTGCAGCTGAAAAGGAATTCACCTGCATAAAACATATGCTGGAATAGTTGGCGGTTCATTCCGCTGTGGCAACTTAAGAAATAGAAACTAAGCCTAAGGAAAATTATTGTATGAACAGTATAAATAGAACAGACAAAAATAAAAGATAAGACCTTTCCCTTTGTGGGAATACAGCAACTGACTCTGACTGTACAAGGAAAACAAACACTGGGCTCCTTTTCTCTCCTTTTAGGCAGATTTCGAGCTGTCATCATTGAGCTTAAATGTTTTCATGGACCTGGCAACCCAGTTTGAGTGTATCTGCAGAAATCTGCATCTTTCTGAAGTTGAGGCTGGTGATGAACTGCAGTATTAGAGTTATGTAAGATCCATGCGGCAGCACAAAGGAGAAACTGAAGAGTTTTTGTGACCTCTGTGCTTTACACCATCTATCACACCACACTTGAACACTGCTGGACTCGATTTAACTAAATATTGAGGACACTGAGGATAAAAATCTGAATAGAGTTATGTTCTGACACGTTTCCAGACACGCTGAGAAATGCACAATGTAAACCAAAGCAAATCACATCAGAAAAAGCCAAGTGTTTTATAGTAATATTCATCATACACTCACAATAACATGGACTAATCTGTCTAGTATATATTTTATATACAGATAAATCAGAATTATTAGGCCTTCTGTTAAATTTAAATGCTTTAATTTTTTATTTAACGTTATTCGTTATTGTTATTGTTAACGTTATTGTTGTTATTCTTTAACGGAGAGCAGATTTTTCCAGATTTTTGAAATTACGGGAGTTTTCCGGGATAAATAACAAAATGGGTGGCTGGAGATGGGTCTGAAATACGAGAGACTCCCGGGAAAAACAAGAGTGTTGGTAGGTGTGCTCACACATACACTCTGCACTCTGACTACTTCAATATTGTTGATAAGCCGTGCTGGGCATTTCACTCTGTCTCGTGCTGAACGCTGTCGACCAATCGCAACAGGCAGTCATCAGTCCAATTAGCACAGATTAGCTTAGCGCTAAGGAGGGGTTTGGGAACAAATGAATCACTGAACGAATCATATGGGGGTCGCCGGGATAATTAGGTAAAAATAAATGCAGATTATAAGACCATGAAAGTGTTTTGGATGCAGGTCAGCATGCTGTTGGAGACCCCCAAAACCAAAATATGACCCTATTTAATGTATAATAGGGGCTGTTTAATTATTTTACCGTTATTTTGCAGAATAATCATATTTTTCAACTAAAGAAGCTCACATTTATCAAAATGAGTAAAAAATCGTGTAAAAAACGGAGATGAATGAATGGAGAAGTTACTGTATGACAATATATAGTATAAACTCAGAGGAGCAGAGCGATTGTGCAGTTTCTGCTACTCAGATATTTTGAATAACGACACACATTTTCAAATAAAGGTTAAATTATTTGCATAATATTCGATTATTTTCCTTCGTTTTAGTCCCTTTATTCATCAGGAGTCGCCACAGCGGAATGAACCACCAACTATTCCAGCATATGTTTTACACAAAAATGTTTTAAACCGGAGCACCCGGAGGAAACCCACGCCAACACGGGGAGAACATGCAAACTCCACACTGAAACGCCAACTGACCCAGCTCAATCTTGCTGTGAGGCCATCACTGAGACACCGTGCCATCCTTTTGCATAACAAATGCACACAATTAAGAAACAATGAACGCAGATCTCTCTCAGCTTAACACAGAGATCTATAGTCATGCAGAGGTTTGTTTACTGTCTGCCTAGCAACCGCTCTGAACTCTGACCCCTGCGGCGACTGAACGGGTCTTGCTGGGTCAGTCAGCTTTTTTGACACTGAAATGGACAAACAAAAAATCAATTAAAGGATGTTGAAATTAATTGTGATTGGTTTTATTTGGTCTCATTTATGGAAGAACAGGAGAAATGCACTTTACATTAGTTTCTGATTACTGGAACCCAATCCAGGTCTGACATCTGAATAACTCCTGAAGGATCGCAAAACTACAGTGATGATGTTGAACAGCTGAGTCAAATAAATAACTTACATATTAAAATATGTGCAAAATCTGTAATACTGTTAATGTATATCTGATCTCGGTGAGCAGAAGAGATCTTTTAAAAACACTGACCTGTGTGTGTGTGTGTGTGTGTGTGTGTGTGTGCGTGTGTGTGTGTGCGTGTGTGTGTGTGTGTGTGTGTGTGTTCGGCTTCACAAAAGCTCAACTATGTGCAAACATAACAAAGCCACGAATGCTACAAGTATCTCCGTCCAGTTGCTAAGCAAAACAATTGTCACGCCACCATTGGTTGATGACCAGCCAATCACATTCCTGTTTCCATAACGAGTGTTACTAGTCAGATCTGGAGCAAAATATTAAACAGGACGCAACAACGTAAAGACGAGGAGACTTACAGAGCCAGTCATAGCTATAAGACTGTATAAATGTTGCTGCTCCTTAATATTGTTATTAAATCTTAATATTAATATTATAATTAATATTGTCAATTAATTATTGTTTTAATTAATTCATTACTGTTAACCGTCATTGTAGCACATTAAAGTAACAAATAAACAGGTTTATTTGCATACTGTAAACATAAAGTAGATGTCAATTCTCTGGGTTATTTTAACATGTCTCCTTTTATCAGTTTAAGAAATGCACATCACTGGGGCTGCGACTAACGATTATTTTATTTATTTTGATTCGATTTTATTAATCAATTAGTTGGGTGGGCGATTATATTGACGATTAATTGAATCTAACTAATTTTATTTTTTACAGTAATCCACCTCTGTTGTTTTCATTGACTTGTATGCAATTCACTCACGAAAATACTTAATTGTGTGTTTGGTGTGGATCCATGATAAGCGTCATTATCGCCCCCTGTTGGTTCAGCATGCCCTTAACATGCATTACAGTGCGTTATGGCTTTTTCATGAGGACAGAGATTGTTTTAAAAATAAAAGCATGGAAAATACCCATGTACATGTGAATATTAGGGGTGCAATGGTTCAATCTAGTCACGGTTCGGTTTGTATCATGAGGCCCTATCATACACCCAGCTCAATAAGGCGCAAGATGTGTTTTGCATAATTTGTTGCTATTTCCAGACCAGCACAACCCTAATTTTTATATTTTCTGCCATGTTGTTTAAATAGCAAATCAATTTACACCACTCATGGGTGTGCTGGTCTATAAAGGAGGTGTGTTAAGGCTCATTGCTGGTGCGTAGCTATTCTGAGGACCTGAAATAGACCACACCATTGACCAACTGAAAGCTGCTCTGAAGTCCAGCGCAGAGCGCGTTAGTTATGCACCTATGCAGGTTCACACATTGCTGAATACACACAGGGTGAACAGCAATACACAAATATCTCTAGCTGCAGATACTCTGGAGGTGTTCGGTTTTTACACTTATAAAGTCCGCCATGTAAATAGCAAATGCACCATGGAGTGACTCTTAAAGGGAATGAGAGACGAGACTGATTGGTTTAAGGCTCAAAACACACTCAGAACTCATTAGGAGAATAAGCTCAACCCTGTTATACCATGCGCCTGGTCCACACACCATTTGCCCCATGAGCTTTGACTTTGCGCCTAGACCGATAAAATAGAGCCCATGGTTTTAGGGTTACGGTTTCGCCATATGGTATGTGCTCTGTTTAGAAAAAAAATGGCTACAGAACAATCCAAAGAACAATATACATGTTGTTTGGGTAACAAACAGCTGACAATGCAACAGGCTTCACACATCTGAGAAACTGTTAAGTGTATTGTTTTAAATACATTATTTCTGCAATATGTTGTTTACAGTAAACTGATGCTACAGTGTTTTTCTTTTCTGATATGTTTAGGGTCCCGTAGGTTTTACTTCTGGAGGATGATGGGAAAAAGTGTTGTGGTCTGTAAACCAGCTCAGAAAAAGACAACGATAAATCCTACAATGACAATCATCTCTGCTGAAATACTCATTCAGAATCAAGAGCTAATTTCTGTTTCAGAGCCAGACCAAAAACACAGAGTCAGAGCAGACAGACGCTCACTTTTCCACAAGACACCGCGAGCATTAGAAAGCTTTCATGCAGGACGATCTAAAATTAAACAGACACCAGGAAAATAGATTAAGCCTGAATACTGGACATCACACATGAACAACATCCACAGTCTGACCTGTCATGATGAGGGAAAAAGGATTATGGAAAATTGATGATCTGAGACTGAGGCCTATGATTTTGGAAAATTAAATAAAATAAAATAACTAATTAATAAAAAAATAAACAAAATAAAATACAGTTAAAATAAATTAAACATTTTCAAAAATTTAAAACACTAATAAAATAAATAAAAAAATAATCAAATAAAATATTAAATTAAATTAAATAATAATAATTAAATTTAATTAAATTAAAAATAAATAAAATAAAATAAGTAAATATTAAACTAATTTATTACTTATTTAATTAATTTAAAATGAACAAACAAACAAATTAAATTAAATTAAGGGCAGCATGGTGGTGCAGTGGGTAGCACATTTGCCTCACAGCAAGAAGGTTGCTGGTTCAAGCCTCGGCTGGGTCAGTTGGTGTTTTTGTGGCAACCCCTGATTAATAAAGGGACTAAGCTGAAAAGAAAATGAACGAATGAAATTAAATTAAATTAAAAATA
>NC_079443.1:600684-603184 GCF_903798145.1 Danio aesculapii
ATTATTATTATTATTATTATTATTATTATTATTACTTGGTTCCTGCTATTGATATCAATGCTATTTTTCTGCATTCTTCAGAATATCTTGTTTTGTGTGGAACAGAAGAAAGAAACAGTTCAAACTCAAGCATGATCGCCACACAGCAAGAAGATCACTGGTTCGAGTCCCGGCTGGGTTGGTTGACGTTTCTATATGGGGTTTGCATGTTCTCCCTGTGTTGGCGTGGGTTTCCTCCAGGTGCTCCGGTTTCCCCCACAGTCCAAACACATGCGCTATAGGGGAATTGAGGAACTAAACTGGCCGTAGTGTATGAGTGTGTGTGTGAATGAGTGTGTATGGGTGATTCCCAGTGATGCGTTGCAGCTGGAAGAATGTCCACTGTGTAAAACATATGCTGGAATAGTTGGCGGTTCATTCTGCTGTGGTGACCCCGGATTAATAAAAGGTTTGTCATTGTTTCCGAGAGAAAAATGAATGAATGAATGAATATACATATATGTAAATATAAACAAACGTTCTCAGATTTGTGCATGTGTGCATTTACACTATATATACACAATATATATACACAATATATATACACAATACACTTACATATATCAAAACAAACTTTTATTTTGGATGCAATAAATCGCGATTCATTTTTGCCCAGCACTAATAAAAAATGAATCTTATAATGTTCAAAACGCTGGGTTCAGTCTGGCAGAAAGAAAGAGAAAGCTCTTAAAGGAAACAATTGCAGATTATAGTTATTTAAACGGTGCAGTGTGTTAATGCGGTGTGAAGAAGAGGAGATGAGAGACACATCGCACACTGTTTCTCACCACCATCCCCCCTCACACACACACACACACACACACACAGGATCCAGTGTCCACAGTCACGGTTTAAATCAGAAACTCCTCAGAGTGTCAGAAACAGGAGGATCAGCGTGACCAGATCAACACAAAAGACCAGAGCAGAAAGCGTCAGTGATTAGCAGACAGTAATCAACCACACACACACACACACTAGCCATGTTTCCATCCACCTATTTTATGTGCGTTTTGGAATATTGCATAAAAACTGCTCGATGGAAATGCCCTAAACTCTGAAAAGGTGCATAAAGAGCGTCCGCGCACTACTGAAGAGATCAACTTTATATCTGATAATAATAACTGCTCATGAGCTGTGCTGTAAACGAGCGCTGCTGTTTATTATGTCGTACAGCACTTCTAATTCTCATCTTTGGATGGAAACACAGCTATTGGCATACACTGACAAACACCTCGATCCCTAAACAACTACTGATCTGACATCAGGGTTGCCAGGGTTGTGGTTTTCCCACTCAATTGGGCTCTTTTGAAAACCCCATTACGTGAAAACAAATCTAAAGTGTCCGGTTGTGTTTATTTCAGAATGTGCGTAACGGTTTCTTTCTTGAAACTGAATTACTGTTAAAGTGCATTGATAATGGAATGCATACCTGGCAACCCAAAGTCTGCTGCAAGTGAGTATCAAAGCATCTGACGGCACGTTATATATCAAATGCACAGAACACCACACACGCACACACACACACACACACACACACACACACACACACACACACACACACACACCACACACACACACACACACACACACACACACACACACACACACACACACACACACACACACACATATATCTGAGGAAAAAGTGTTTAATTTAATGCTTATACTGTATCTACAATCATGTGTATTACAGAAATATCAGAGTAGATCTGCTGACACGTTCCCTTTGCGGGTATCCAGCGATCGACTCTATTTGTACTTCACGAGTTAGCCGATGATTGATTATAAAGTGTGTTTGGCATGCTGTTTCGGGAGAGAGCCCTGAGCTCACAATATCCTCGAGCCTGGGGCTCCCTCCCGTTTGCAGGGCTGAGGGGAGTTTGAGCTCAGGTAGATCTCGAGAACTCCCCCCTGATTTGCAGCTGATGACAGATTACAATCTGCTATGTAGAGATATACTGCTGGTTAAGAGCTCGACTATTGTGTTAGTTTAGATCGGTCAATTGACTTATGATGCTTATTTTTGGACTGTGGGAGGAAACTGGAGAACGCAGGGGAAACCCACGCGAACACGGGAAGAACATGTAAACTGCACAGAAACGACAGCTGGCCTGTTAAGGATTTGAACCAGTGACATTCTTGCTGTGAGTCAACAGTGCTAACCACTGGGCTGCCGTGCCGCCCTATAGAAGGACGGATGAAGGAATAGGGGGGGGATTGTTCAAGGTAAGAAACTCTGGTAATTTATAGTGAGATAGGAATCATCAGATAGGTGAATCATGTGTTAGCTAATGCAGGACTAGCTGTGATCAATCATAAGCACATGATCGTCTCGAAATTAGTTTAGAAATAAACTTCACAAGGAAGGAATTCAGGCTATTTTTATTCTCTTTGTGCAGGTTTAAAAGTCTCTGTGAGAATAAATGAAAGTTTTTTTTTAAATGTCAGTGTTATTTTTAAT
>NC_079443.1:608184-630684 GCF_903798145.1 Danio aesculapii
ACACAGAAATTACCACTGGCCCAGCCGGGACTCGAACTAGCAACCTTCTTGCTGTGAGGCCACAGTGCTAACCACTGAGCCACCGTGTCACACCTTCAGTACAACAAATATTTACGTATTTAAGTAAATAAATAAACACGTAAATAAATAAATAAGTAAACAAGTAAGTAAATAAACGAGTAAGTAAATAAATAAACAAGTATATAAACAAATAAGTAAACAATGAGTAAATAAATAAATAAGTAAATAAATGAGTAAATAAATAAATAAGTAAATAAATGAGAAAATAAATAAATAAGTATATAAATAAATAAACAAGTGAGTGAGTAAATAAATAAGTAAATAAGTGAGTAAATAAAAAAGTAAATAAATAAATAAGTAAATAAGTGAGTAAATAAATGAGTGAGTAAATAAATAAATAAGTATATAAATAAATAACTAAATAAGTGAGTGAGTAAATAAATAAGTAAATAAGTGAGTAAATAAATCAGTGAGTAAATAAATAAATGAGTAAATAAATAAATAAGTAAATAAGTGAGTAAACAAAATAAGTGAATAAATAAATAAATGAGTAAATAAATGAATAATAAATAAATAAATGAGTTAGTAAATAAATAATAATAATTTTAAACAATAATAAGTAAATAACATGCAAACTCCACACAGAAACACCAACTGACCCAGCCGGGACTCGAACCACCGATCTTCTTGCTGTGAGGCCACAGTGCTAACCACTGAGCCACCGTGTCGCACCTTCAGTATTATTCTTCTTCTATTATTATTCCCTCCAGAACTGTCTTAAGCATCTGTCTGCGCTCCTGTCTGACTCCTGCAGAAGCCACAGCGTTCATTGGGTTTGGTCTTCTGAGGTGCAGCTCATTTATTAGAGGAGAACAAACACCACAGTGGAGAATCTTAACAGTGCAGCACACTCATTCCCACAGTGAACATACACAGCAGATCAGCAGCAGCTCTTAGACTGGTAAAGCTGATTGTGGAGCTGAGCTGAGCGCAGTGTTAGAGCACAAACACCAGCACTAATCTGAAGACTGCAAACACACGAGAGGAGCTTCACCTCTGAGCTGATCAGGAGGAGTGAGAAACACGGCACAACAATCCTCTACACACACACTTTGTCTACAGCACACACACACACACACACATGTATGTACAAGCGCACACACACACACACAAACACACACACACAGCCTGAAGCATAAACACAGTGAAGGCGCTAGCGGCTAATCATCTTTCAGTAGCATTAGCGAGGAGAATGAGCGTCTGCAGATGGTGTATCTCACAGATCACACTGACACTCTTCATAATCCCTCATTACGCCTGCTATAGTCAATGTAACATCCGTGTAGAAACTGCTGGCGAACAATAATAATAATAATAATAATAATAATAATAATAAGAAGAAGAAGAAGAAGAAGAAGAAGAAGAAGAAGAAGAAGAAGAAGAAGAAGAAGAAGAAGAAGAAGAAGAAGAAGAAGAAGAAGAAGAAGAAGAAGATTACACACCAAGACCAAGGCCAGCTAGTGAAGTTCTGTGCAGGTAAACCTCAGTAAATAAATAAATAAATAAGTGAGTGAGTAAATAAATGAGTAAATAAATAAATAAATGAGTAAATAAATAAATAAATGAGTAAATAAATAAATAAATAAATGAGTAAATAAATAAATACACAATTAAATAAGTAAATAAGTGAGTAAATAACTAAGCAAATAAATAAATAAGCAAATAAATGAATAAATAAATAAATAAATGAGTAAATAAATAAATACACAATTAAATGAGTAAATAAGTGAGTAAATAACTAAGCAAATAAATAAATAAGCAAATAAATGAGTAAATAAATAAATAAGTAAATGAGTGAGTAAATAAATAAAGTAAATAAATACATAAATAAATAAACAAGTGAGTAAATAAATAAGTAAATAAGTGAGTGAGTGAGTGAGTGAGTGAGTGAGTGAGTGAGTGAGTGAGTGAGAGTGTAAATAAATTAATAAATAAATAAGTAAATGAGTAAATTAGTAAGTGAATAAATAAAGTATATAAATATGTAAATAAATAAACAAACAAACAAGTGAGTAAATAAATAAGTAAATAAGTGAGTGAGTGAGTGAGTGAGAGTGTAAATAAATAAATAAATAAATAGGTAAATAAGTGAGTGAGTAAATAAATAAATAAATAGGTGAGTGAGTAAATAAATAGATAAATAAGTGAGTGAGTAAATAAATAGATAAATAAGTGAGTGAGTAAATAAATAGATGAGTAAATAAATAAATAATAAATGAATTAGTAAATAAATAATAATTATAATAATAAAAAATAATCAAATAAATAAGTAAATAAGTGAGTGAATAAATAATTAAGTAAATAAATAAACAAATAGGTAAATAATTAAATAAATAAGTAATAAATAAATAAATGAGAGAGCGAGTAAATAAATAAATAAATAAGTGAGTGAGTAAATAAATAAATAAATAAGTGAGTGAGTAAATAAATAGATAAATAAGTGAGTGAGTAAATAAATAGATGAATAAATAAATAAATAATAAATGAATTAGTAAATAAATAATAATTATAATAATAAAAAATAATCAAATAAATAAGTAAATAAGTGAGTGAATAAATAATTAAGTAAATAAATAAACAAATAGGTAAATAATTAAATAAATAAGTAATAAATAAATAAATGAGAGAGCGAGTAAATAAATAAAAATAAAATAAAATAAATATATAAATAAGTGGGTGAGTAAATAATTAAATAAATAAGTAATAAATAAATAAATGAGAGAGCGAGTAAATAAATAAAAATAAAATAAAATAAATATATAAATAAGTGGGTGAGTAAATAATTAAATAAATAAGTAATAAATAAATAAAAATAAGTGAGTGATTAAATAAATAAATAAATAAATAAATATAAAAGAAAATAAACAAAAAAATAAATAAACAAACAAATAAATAAGTAAATAAGTAAATGAGTGAGTAAATAAATAAATAAATAAATAAGTGAGTAAATAAATAAATGACTTAGCAAATAAATAAATAAGTAAATAAATGAGTGAGTAAATAAATTAATAAGCAAATAAATAAGTGAGTAAATAAATAAATAAATAAGAAAATAAATAAATAAATAAATAAACAAGAAACTAAATGAGTAAATAAATAAGAAAATAAATAAATAAACAAGAAAATAAATAAATAAATAAATAAATAAATGACTAAGCAAATAAATAAATAAGTAAATAAATGAGTGAGTAAATAAATTAATAAATAAATAAATAACTCCTGAGAGACCATGAGCTGAAGTCCCTTTTAATGAAGAGCTGAACATCAATTAGCAGACATTAGCACTGATTCACACACAGAGACACAGAGACGCACACACACACACACACGCCAGCATCTGAATAACACACTGATTATACTCTGCATATCAATATCAATCCTGGCCAATAAGGTAAGAGGAGAAAACAGCCGGAAGGAAGCGGAGATGGAGATGGAGAGGGATTTAACCACACAGACACAGATGAGAGAGGAAGAGGAAGAGGAGGAGACGAGGGCCTCACCGCTCATTAACTGCCTCTGTCTGACTCTCATTAGCTGCAGGAGTAATTAGAGATGTAACACTGAAGGAGACTGAAGACACACACACACACACACACACACACACACATACAGATACGGTGAACACACACACACACAAACATACAATGAACACACATATGACAAACCCAAAACACACATTTAGTACACACACACACACACACACACACACACACACGATGAACAAATACACATATATACGATGAACACACACACACACACACACACACACACACACACAAACATATGATAAACACACACACACATGCACACACACACACACACACACACACACACACACACACACACACACAAACATATGATAAACACACACACACATGCACACACACACACACACACACACACACACACACACACACGATGAACAAATACACATATATACGATGAACACACACACACACACACACAAATAAACATATGATAAACACACATGCACACACACACACATGCACACACACATACACACAAACACGTCACCATCATCATTCCTCCAGTGTTCAGTGTGTGTGTGTGTGTGTGTAAGATCCTTCGTGTTTCAGTGTTAAGCTTGTACACAGCTGAAGTGTGTTGTTGCGCTCTGACAGAAGGTCAAGCAGAGGTCACAGCAGTGCATTCTAGGAAAATCTGCTAAACACACCGAGTGCTCGTCCAGTGATTCTGTGCACACTACTTAGTGCACACTAGTTAGTGCTCCATTCCAGACACCCTGAGCTGACAGACGAGACTGAACAGTTCACTATTAGCAGAGAGTCAACTTGAGTATGTGTGTGTGTGTGTGTGTGTGCGTATGCGTGAGTGTGTGTGTGTGTGTGTGTGTGTGCGTGCGTGCGTGTGTGTGTGTGTGCATGTGTGCGTGTGTGCGTGTGTGTGTGTGCATATATATATGTTGCGTGCATGTTCAATAATGTGTATGCATGTGTGTATGTGTGTGTGTGTGTGTGTGTGTGTGTGCGTGTGTGTGTGTGTGTGTGTGTGTGTGTGTAAGCTCATTAAGGGCTGATCTTCATGTCACACAGCTGTTTCATAAACCTCGACACCCTGCTGAGACAAACCGCTCTATACTGCTAATGACTCAACACACACACACACACACACGCGCACACACACACACACTCATGTGGGAGGTCTAACCTGTGTGTTTGTGTGTGTGTGTGTGCGTGTGTATGCGTGTGTGTGTGTGAGAGAGAATTAAAGCACATGTCCTCCAGCGGGTCCTTCTGGTGGTGTGTGATGAACTGATCTGAGCTCAGTGTGTGTCATCTGCTACGTGTGTGTGCGTGTGTGTTTGTGTTTGTTGTGTGTGTGCTGATCTCCTGGTGGTCAGCAGGGGGCAGCAGAGCGTCACACAGCCCATAATGCACCACACCTCTGTTTCTCTGTCTGCTTCTGCTGTCACACACTCATTCACAAACACATCTCAATGAGCCGCTGACACAAACAGACACACACACACACACACACACACACACACACACACACACAATAAAGACTATTTAAATCAGCACTGAGCCTGCTAGTTTCATTATTAGTGCAGTCAAGCATGAGCATCATCATCGTCCTGAAGACAGATGCTCACACACACACACACACACACACACACACACACAGCCGGTGTTTTCTGCTGTTTCAGTTTCTCATCTGATCTTCTGACCAATCAAACGCTCTCTAGGATCTGCAGAGCTCCGCCCACTGCTATATAAGGACACTGAAGCGGTGGCTGAAATCCCACATGCACTGTATAGAGCACTGAGCTCTTCAGAGAGTTTACACATATAAAGAAACATTTTTGTGTACGTTCAGCCAAACATTTGGGAATAATTGATCATATTAGAATGTTCTTGTAGAAATCATATGTCTGTGCTAATGTTTATTATTAAATTAGTACAGTCAAAAAAACTCTGAACTAATATTTTATTATTGTTACTGAAGAACATTGGCTAAAAATGGGGTGGAGCCTATATGAATGCAACATTATTGGCTGTTTTAAAAATAGGGTGGAGCCAATATGAATGCAACATTATTGGCTGTTTTAAAAATAGGGTGGAGACAATATGAATGCAACATTATTGGCTGTTTTAAAAATGGGGTGGAGCCAATATGAATGCAACATTATTGGCTGTTTTAAAAATGGGGTGAAGCCTATATGAATGCAATATTATTGGCTGTTTTTTTTTAATGGGGTGGAGCCAGTATACAAATGCAACATCATTGGCTGTTTCAAAAATGGGGTGGAGCCAATATGAATGCAGCATTATTGGCTGTTTTAAAAATGGGGTGGAGCCAATATGAATGCAACATTATTGGCTGTTTTAAAAGGGGGTGGAGACAATATAATAACAGCACTTGATTTTTTTTTAAATAGGGTGGAGCCTATAGGAACACAAAACTGTTGGCTATTTTAAAAATATTGGGTTAAGCCAAATAATTGCAACACTATTGGCTGTTTTAATAGTGGGCCGGAGCTATATATAAATGCAACACTATTGGCTGGTTTAAAAATGGGGTGGAGCCATATATAAATGCAACACTATTGGCTGATTGCAACACCATTAACTGTTTTAAAAATTGGGTGGAGCCAATATGAATGCAACCCTATTGGCTGTTTTAAAAATGGGGTGGAGCCAATATGAATGCAACCCTATTAGCTGTTTTAAAAATGGGGTGGAGCCAATATGAATGCAACAGGGTTGGCTGTTTTAAAAATGAGGCAGAGCCAATATAATTTCAACCCTATAGGCTGTTTTTAGAATAGGGTGGAGCCATTATGAATGCAATGCAACTGGCTGGTTTAAAAATGGGGTGGAGCCATATATAAATGCAACACTATTGGCTATTTTAAAAATTAGATTGAGCTAATACCAACAATGCTATTGGCTGTTTTTTAAAAATGGGGTGGAGCCAATATGATACCAACACTATTGATTTTTTTAAATAGGGTGGAGCCTATAGGAACACAACCCTATTGGCTGTTTAAAGTAATTGGGTTGAGCCAAATGAATGCAACACTATTGGCTGGTTTAAAAATAGGGTGGAGCCATATATAAATGCAACACTATTGGCTGGTTTAAAAATAGGGTGGATCCATATATAAATGCAACACTATTGGCTGGTTTAAAAATAGGGTGGAGCCATAAATAAATGCAACACTATTAGCTGGTTTAAAAATGGGGTGGAGCCATATATAAATGCAACATTATTGGCTGGTTTAAAAAGAGGGTGGAGCCATAAATAAATGCAACACTATTAGCTGGTTTAAAAATGGAGTGGAGCCATATATAAATGCAACACTATTAGCTGGTTTAAAAATGGGGTGGAGCCATATATAAATGCAACATTATTGGCTGGTTTAAAAATGGGGTGGAGCCATATATAAATGCAACACTATTGGCTGGTTTAAAATGGGGTGGAGCAATATATAAATGCAACATTATTGGCTGGTTTAAAAATGGGGTGGAGCCATATATAAATGCAACACTATTGGCTAATTTAAAAATGAGATGGAGATACCAACAATGCTATTGGCTGGTTTTTAAAAATGGGGTGGAGCCAAAATAAACACAGCACTATTGGCTGTTTCGAAAACATGTAAGTGCAAATACAAACACAAAACTATTGGCTTTTTTTAAATAGAGTGGAGCCAAATTTAACAAGATTATTGACTGATTTAAAAAAAAAGAGCTATTATCTATGTAAAACTGTTGGCTGTTTAAAAATGGGGCGGAGCCATATATAAACACAAACTATCAGCTATTTTTAAATGGTTAATGCCAAAAGTAAAGAACATTATTGGCTTGTTAAAACCAAACAGGTTGTAGCCATTTTGCCATGTTCAGTTGATTTGGGTATCAGTGAATAAGACTGTGTGTTTGGACTGTCTAGGACAAATCAAACCCGAGCAGGAGAATTATTTTACACATGATAATAATGACTGAGTGTTGACATCATACACACTGATCTACAGGTGCCCTTATGAACCCGCATCAGCATCAGATTACAGAAGAAGAAGACAATACGCTGGAGTTACGAGAGGTGACCAGTTTGGCTTCACATTCGATCGGGATTTCCCTTTTACCAAGAGTTTTTGAGTATCTGCTGTTAGATTGCTCTTCTGGAGACAGTTAGCTTGACTGCAACAAAAACAGTTTGAAGAGAGGGACTTTTATTTATTATTTTTTTTTTATTTTAAAGGAAGTACTTTTATTTTGCTATATATTTTAGTTTTGTACAAATATTATTTCCTTCGTCAGGATGCTCCGGTTTCCCCCACAAGTCCAAAGACGTGTGGTATAGGTGAATTGGGTACACTAAAATAGTCCGTAGTGTGTGTGTGTGTGTGTAAATGAGTGTGTATGGGTGTTTCCCGGTGATGAGTTGCAGCTGGAAGGGCATCCGCTACGTAAAACATATGCTGGATAAGTTGGCGGTTCCTTCCGCAGTGGTGACCCCTGATTAATAAAGGGACTAAGCCGAAAAGAAAATGAATAAATGCATGAATATAATATGTCCGCACGGTGTCTTAGTGGTTAGCACTGTGGCCACATAACAAGAAGGTCGCTGGTTTGAGTCCCAGCTGGGTCAATTGGTGTTTCTGTGTGGAGTTTGCATGTTCTCCCCGAGTTGCCGTGGGTTTCCCCCTACAGTCCAAACACATGCGCTATAGGGGAATTGATCAACTAAACTGGCTGTAGTGTATGTGTGTGTGTGAATGAGTGTGTATGGGTGTTTCCCATTACTGGGTTGCTTCTGGAAGGGCATCCGCTGTGTAAAACATATTCTGGAATAGTTGGCGGTTCATTCTGCCGTGGAGATCCCTGATAAATAAGGGACTAAGCTGAATGAATGAATGAATGAATGAAAGTAGAGCAGATGCTTTGTTCAATCTTTTCAACTGAAGTAGTAAAGATGTTTATTTATGATCTAGAAGAAGTGTTTCTCTCCTGAGCTGTTTTGCTGATGAAATATAGGCTAAATTATGGTTATCCTTAACAAATGGGACAGACAGAATATACCTTTATATTGTGTGTGTATATAAAATACCTTTATATTGTGTGTGTATGTATATGAATGAATGAACTAATACAACTAAAATGTCAATAAGAGTCACTTTGATTAACTGTAGAGTTGAATATTCAGCATCAGAAGTGGACAGAGCAGAGATCAACATCCCATAATGCAATTCACCACTGCAAATAAACCCAGATGAGCAACATAATACAGAGCTGTTAATGATCAGATGTTTCTACAGTGTGTTTCACCATAGTGTGCTTAAAATGACTATAGTATTGTGTTCAAGTGGGTTAAAGCTGGGATTTTAAAGGTAAATGGGCTCCAGTATAGTCTCCAGTGTGAAGCGTCCTCCTCTAGCCTGCTGTGTGACTCAAAGAGCAGACTGCGAGGTGTCAATAGCGGCTGTTCTGAGATCAGCATCACTGCACTTCCTCCAGCTGTTTTCTGCTTCAACAATCAGCTCACAGGACAGAGGTCAGGACTTCTGAAAGACATCTATTACCACATACTGACTTACTGCCCACTGAACTGACGCTCCTCCTCTGTTGAGGACTGGAGAATGAACATAACACACATTACTGCGCACACAAACACACACAGATACATACACAAACACACGAATACACATGCACAGACACACACACACTTACATAAACACACACACGCGCACACACACAGGTCGTGTCTGACGGGTCCTCATGGTGTCTCCAGTGGCCCTCAGAGACCCCACAGAGGATCAATCATGTCCAGGGTCTCACAGACACACACACACACACACACACACACACACACACACACACAGTTTCAGAGAGGCTGACGTCTGGATCCAGCAGGACTGTAATGGTGCTGATTTAGACACACACTTCCAGCATCTGCGGCTCTCTGTCAGACCCTTCCCCCTAATGGAGACCCTCACACACACACACACACACACACACACACACACACACACACACACACACACACACACACGCGCGCACACATATATATATATATATATATATATATATATACAAACATTTACACACACACACATATAAATACACACCCACATGGATACACACACACACACACACACACACACACACACACACACACATACATATATATATATATATATATATATATATATATATATATATATATATATATATATATATATATATATATATATATATATATATATATATACACTATACACTATACACTATACACACATACTATATATAAACACACAAAAAATATATATACAAACACACAGACACTAATACTATATATATATATATATATATATATATATATATATATATATATGAGGCGCCGTGTAGGATTTAAATCAAACTTTGCTTATCAACACACACATAAACACGTGCATATGCACCTATAAATTACTCGCATATACACCTATACTTTTAGATGTTCAAAACAACATATATGAAACTTGTGTATATACATATAAACTTGACACACGCATACACTCACACACACACGCACATACATATAAACTCCATTTATGCAAACACACCCACATTAACACACGCACATACATATAAACTCCATCCACGCATACACACCCACATTAACACACGCACATCCATATATACTCCATCTATGCAAACACACCCACATTAACACACGCACATCCATAAATACTCCATCTATGCAAACACACCCACACACATACAACTCCCAGCATGCATAAACACCCGTTAAACAGTCGAGCAAACATCCAAAACAAGATACACAAACGTATACAAAGTTGTGCATATATGCAGGTGATTTATATGTGGATGTGCGTTAACTTTTCAGTGTGAACGGAAGGCATTAAGTAATTTTTTTTCTCATGCAAATCAACATGAATTTTAGAGTGATCTTGATAGCCGTGACGTTTGTCGGTGCTTTATTTACTTGTGATAATTGCAATGAAGATGATATAATCAGGCGAAAAAAGTGAAACAAGCAGCTGCAGCGCATTAAACACACGCGTCTTTAGTCTACCGCAAAACACAGAGTAGACGCGCACTACAATTTAAAGCACAGATAGCGTGACCGTCTCTCTCCGAACTGCAGATGGCGTGACCGCAGTCTTGAACTGCGGGCCTTGATGGCGAAACAAATTGCGCAATTCAGATTCTGTTTGCAGTTCAGCTGAAGGGGACACATTTGACTCCACTGAATTAGATATGGATCTTATTATAGTCGGCGAAGCAAGAACATTTCGCAAAATGTTAGTTGCGTCTGTAAGGTAACACTATCACTGTTCATCATGGTCATTCAAATGGAGAAACGTGGCATAATAGCTTACTTCGTCTTATTTTCTGATTAATGGCAGCTGGCAAACCAACAATGTGCATTCCTGCCACCTTCTGGACTGAAGTGTGGACCCAAAATAACCCATTAAGGATTGCGACACCATACAGAAAATCATATTAGACAACAATGTATTTATTCTAATAATAAATAATATTATATACTTCATGTGTGACCGTGTATTGATTAAACCTACTGCTTTCATTTATTTTAGGATTTTAATAAACATTTTGCTGGAGCAGTCATGTCATGTTTTCAATAATCAAAAGACCTAATACCTCAATTAATCACATTATTTATATTTCATAAGCTTGAAGATAGGATAGATTTCACTACAACACAGCTAATGAAATTCCCTGATACATGCTTATAATTATAAATAATGATATATTTCGTTTTGGCTGTGACTTTTACACTGAAATGACTTCTTTTTTATGAACTGAGAGAACTTCCTGTTATACTGAAATACCTTCCGTTTAAAGTGAAAAATTCATGCGCACTCACATATGAAATCACTTGCATATATGTATATACACAAGTCATTATATATATATGGGTGTGTTTGCATAGATGCAGTTTATATGTATGTGCGCGTGTGTGTGGGTGTGTTTGCATAGATGGAGTTTATATGTGCGTGTGTTAGTGTGGGTGTGTATGCATGGATGGAATATATATATGTATGTGCGTGTGTTAATGTGGGTGTGTTTGCATGGATGGAGTTTATATGTATGTGCGCGTGTGTCGTAGTGTTTGCATAAATGGAGTTTATATGTATGTGCGTGTGTGTGTGAGTGTATGCGTGTGTCAAGTTTATATGTATATACACAAGTTTCATATATGTTGTTTTGAACATCTAAAAGTATAGGTGTATATGCGAGTAATTTATAGGTGCATATGCACGTGTTTATGTGTGTGTTGATAAGCAAAGTTTGATTTAAATCCTACACGGCGCCTCATATATATAGACGCACACATAAACACATGCACACACACACACACACACACACATATAAAACATATAAATACACATACACACATACACATATACTTTATACACACAAATGGATACACACACATATATATATACACTATACACACAGACACACATACTATATATAGACGCACACAAAAACACATGCACACATACACACACACACACATATACAAACATATAAACACACATACATACACACACAAACACATATACTTTATACACACACACACACATTGATACACACACAGACACATATACTATATATAGACACACACATACCATACACACACACACAAACATACACACACACACACACACATATATAAATACACACACATACTATATATAGACACACACAAAAACCCACACATACCATATACACACAGACATATATACAAACACAGAAACATACACTATTTATATATCTATAGACACACACATAAACTACACACACATATATACAAACACACAGACACATATACTATACAGTATATATATATATATATATATATATATATATATATATATATATATATATATATATATATATATATATATATATATATAGACACATGCATAAACACACATGGATACACACAGACACACATACTATATATAGACACACACATAAACACATGCACACATTTACACACACATATACTATACACACACATATATACCATTTACACACACATACTATAAACACACACACACACATATACCATATATACACACACACAGACGCACATATATACACACACAGACGCACTTACACATACACATAAAAAATGTGCACACACACAGACACAATTACAGACAATTACAGACATAAACACAAAATCATACACTGACACACACACACATGCGCACACACATGCATACACACACACACACACACACACACACACACACACACACACACACGCACACACACACACACACACACACACACACAAAGATTAACGTCTCGTATCGAATGAGGAATAAAGAGCTCATAGACTCCAGAAACACACATTGACTGAAGCGCAATAAACCAACAACAAAGGCTGAAAGGCCAGTGTGTGTGTGTGTGTGTGTGTGTGTGTGTGTGTGTGTGTGTGTGTGTGTGTGTTACTCTGCATTGTGTGGAATGATGCAGGAAGTGCCTCTGTGTTTCCTGTCAGAGCTCAGAGGAAGAGGAAGAGCACCGTGGAGGCAGGAAGCAGATTCTGAGAAACACTACACACACACACACACACACACACACACACACACACACACACACACACACACACACACACACACACACACACTCACAATCACATTTACATTTCACACACACACTTTCTGGCTTTATGGTCACTCTATAGCTGTAATGATGTTTCTACTCTACAGATGGTACACACACACACACACACACACACAGATGCATGCACAGACTCACACAATCACACACACACAAACTCAGAGACAGTCACATAGACACATACACACTAAAGTAGACACACACACATACTCACATAGACAAACACACATAATCACATGCACATACACATACACACACGAACACACACTGACATAGAAAAACACACTCACTTGCACACAGACATAAACACACAGACACATACTAACACGTACACAAACACATGCATACACACATACACAAACAGACACACACACACTTTCATAGACGCACAGAACACTCACACACAAAATGAAACACGCAGACACAAACATACACTTTTACACAAACACACACACACGCATACATATACACACACTCACACATATTCACACACACACACACACACACACACAAATCCAAACTGACACACTGACGTTCACACATGACAGATACCGTTAGTGCTGCTTTACATCTGCCACTATGCTGACACACAGGCATCTGTAGCTCCGCCCTCTTCTGAAAAGAGCACGATCTCATTTGCATTTAAAGCGACAGTCACCAAAACACCACAATTAGGATCAAAGCCTGAAAGGGTCAGTTTCAGAGAGTTAGAGAACGTTATCGGTGGGGTATTCTCCGCTCAAACTCAAACAAACACACACACACACACTCTAGAGACATCTTGTAAAAAGGGGCACAATGGATCCCCCCAAACGACCCATTTCTTCCGCTCAGTTTTCATTCACACACCAATGAACGGTGTGTAAATGACAGTGTTTGGTGATCTGCTGTCGGCTTGAGAGTCACTAAAGCAGTCCTTCATTAATTACACACACACACTTGAGCTGTGTGAGTGAGTGTGTGTGTGTTCAGCTGCTCTCTGTGTGCTCCGTCATAATATCTGTGCTGATTAAACCTGCAGCGTTGATGACTTCTGCTAATTGCGTCGCTAATCTCAGCATTAAAGGACTCCTATGATGCAAATCAACGTTTGGAAGCCGCCGTCTGGACAGAGCTGTGTGTGTGTGTGTGTGTGTGTGTGTCGTATAGTGTGTCATTAAAAGCGTGACATTAAAACAGGATCCGAATCAAAGCTGTTTTTAGCAGTGCGGTTTTCCCTGCCATGCGTTCTTGTCTGTACTTGCGTTCTTGTGTCCTCGTCACCAACAGTGGCTGAAGTACTGTTCCAATTCAACAGTTCACATCTTGCCAAGCACAGATGTAATTCCCGGATGAGTACTAGCTCCGCCCCTTTTGCCAAGGATGCATCAAGAGGTGACTTGTGCGAACTGCGCAGGTATCCCCGAATGCATTGCAGCGCAAGCAGCGCAAGCTGATGGCGGAGGTGAAAACCAACACGATGTTAAAAATGCTAAATATTATTAAAATAAAGTTTTAAGGCGAGAATACAGCTCTGTAAACTCGAATCGGCAGATTATTCACAAAGATAGCACGTCTTTGATGATGTGCCCCAGCTTATGCAGACTCTGACCCCCAGCCTGTCCAATAATATCAACCCAGGCTCATTCTGAAAACGTAGTCCCGAGGACGTTTCTGGAGACCGCGAATTATGTAGCCGGAGGTACGTATGGCTGCATTTCGTTTTGTAAGCGAACGCTGCGGGGCGGTATGATGCCGTTCCTTTTAGCACTGGCCGGCTGACCGCTTACCTTCGTGTGGAGGGCTTTCCTGCTGCAACCAGTTTGTCCAGTAAGCTCGTCTTGTGCGCCGTGAGTCCAGGGAAGAGCGGTTCCAGAAATCAGGTAAGACTAAAACAGAATCCAAGAAATAAAGCAAAGAGGTTCATAACAGGGTGAGAGTGTGGTAAAATCCGAAAACGTGGTAAAAAAAAAAATCGGACGAGGGCTTTTCTTTTTCTGGACGGCTTTTGTAAATCGTTGGTTGGGTTTAGGGCGGGCGGGTCGATCGGTAAAATTGGTTGGGTTCAGGGAAGGAGGAGGGTGGGTCGGTCGGCCGATTGGCCAGTCGCCCAGTCAATCATTCAGCCAGTCGGACAGGCAGTCGTTCGTTCAACAGCGGCCTCTGGTGGGTTCACGCGAGAACAGCTCGGGCGTGAACGGCACTCGCGGGAGACGTCCGAGAAGCCAAAAAGGCGCACACAGCGGCCTCTCGCGGATTCACGAAAACCAAAAACTGCAAAAACACGTACCTCCCGGGACACATTTCGCTGTCTCCAGAAACTTCCTCGGGACTACGCTTTCAGAATGAGCCTGGGTTGGAATTACTATAGTTAATCATTTAAACAATATATAATATAGTTATAAACTGATTATCTTAACTGATTATCTGATTATAAACTACTATCTTTTACTAAACTGTCACAGCTGTTATATATATATATATTTACTTATTTATTTTTTTTATTAATTATTAATAGTTAATTTGTTTCTATTGCTAAATTTTGGTTTAAAAACAATATATTGCTTACTATAAATTACTACAGTATTTAATGTGGGAAACCATTAATTAAAAAGTTATTAGAAAATTAAGCAAATACACATTATTACATCGCTTGAGTAAAATATTAATATAGTGTTATACAGTTATTACAGGTAAAATGTATTATTGCCTATATTAACTTGCTATTATTTCCTTCATTATGAATGAATCCATTATATAAATGAAACCTGTCTAATTTAGATCGTTCAGTAAGGCCAGCAAACGAGTATCTGCTATATTGACTCTGTCAGATAATAATGACTGATCATCTATGATGACTAATAGAAAACTGTTCAGTCTATCATAATTGAATGGCAATAGGAAACGTTCCCCCCATTCGCCCGTCTCGATCATAATATTTGTGAAATATAGTAAACACTATTGTTTATTGTGTACAATATTTATTAACCATATATATCAAATTATATCAATGACAATGTCCAAGAAGACGTTAATAACATTAACATCCGCCGTAACCATATATGGTTTGCCTAGATTGTGTGTGCCTAAAACATGTGTGGTTCTGCGGGCCTACAGCTGGATATATCTCAGCCTGTCAGTGGGAGCTTCGTCATCACCTCCCCTGCCGAGAGCAGCTTTTATCAGCCAGTCCATGTCAGATATACCGCTGATCTCATCTCTAAATTGTAGTTAAAGCATGATATTTAATCCATCTTGTGTATAACGGACAGTCTTTGGTCATTTATATCTATTATTTGTTCTCAGGTGTGTTATTGTCAGTGTCTTCCTCATCATACCTTAGAAACGGTATAGCAGAAAACTGACGGTTTCCAAACCTCGACTGTTCCAAACCGCGGTACTACTCCTGACTGACAGCACTTGAGTCTAAAGCAACAGATAAGATGATAACTATGAGCTGATGAGTGAAGACAACTGCACACACACACACACACACACACACACACACACACACACACACACACACACACACACACACACTTTAACCAAACACAAAGTAAGATTTGACTCCTACAGAAACAACCGTTTTGCATTAGCTTACACAAACACACCATCACAGTGACCCTCAACTACAGCTGTATCACCTGTGTGTCAGGTGTGTGTGTGTGTGTGCGAGTAAGAGAAAGAGTGTGTATGTGTGTGAGATTGTGTGTGTATGTGCTCACGCATGTGTGAGAGAGAATGTGTGTGTGTGTGTGCGTGTTCTTTGTGAGTATGTCTATGCACGTGCATGTGTGTGTGTTGAGCTCTTCAAGACAGGTCTAGCCTGTTCTCCACGTCTCCTCTGTCCTCTTCAGTCATGTGAACGCTGCCAGTTCTGTTCTATTGAAACTACAGGCAAATCCTCTTCATTCACGCTCTGATTCCTGTCAACACACATACACACACACCTCCTGCATTCAGGCATTTCCTCACAGGCTCACTTCCTGTGACACACACACACTGCTGTGATGCTGTTTGTACTGTACAGAGGGTATATTCTCTCCTCTCCCCCTAAACTCAAGCCTCACAGCACACACTCTGCACGTTAACATCTTCATAATACTTCACCCTGTCTCATTCATTCATTTGATTTTCAGCTTAGTCCCTTTATTAATCTGGGGTCGCCACAGCGGAATGAACCGCCAACCTATCCAGCATATGTTTTACACAGTATTACTTGTACTTTACTTCAGTATGGTTCCCAAACCCTGCAGTATTTACTCTAAACTACCATAGTATTCTTGATGTGGTCGGATTTCTCCGGATGGACAGTAACAGCCCACCCTGCTCTGCTTGTCCTCAGTAAAGCTCAGTTCTCCTCGTCTCTCAGTCGCTGACCTCCGCCTGGAAATGACATTCGCTTTCTCGTTCCACCCGGCTGAAGATATCAAGAGATTAGCGAGAGAGTATTAAAAAGCAATGAAAGGGAGAAACTGCAGCTCATGTCTGCCGTCACAACACTCGACTGTAGAAACTAATCTAACTCACCAATATTTGACAAATCATTCGAGATAATCGAAGAGAAAAGTGTTATAATATAGTACCGGTACAGAAACAGCAGTACATTTTGATGTTGTGCGTTCATATCTGTTACACAGGGTGTCCGCGGGGTCTTAAAAAGTCTTAAAGCTACATTTTAGGCCTGGAAATGTTGTGTTGTAGGTCTTAAATTCGTTTTAACAGGTCCTAATTTTCCTTTTGTCCATAGCACCTGTAGAATCACCACAACAGATTAATCACTGTATATTGTTGTGTTACCATAGCAACTGTGGGATCACCACAACAGATCAACTACTATTGCTGTTGTGTCACCATAGCAACTGTAGAATCACAACAGCTTAATTGCTATAGTTGTTGTGCTACCATGGCAACTGTAGAATCACCACAACAGCTCAATTACTATAGACGTTGTGTTACCATAGCAACTGTAGAATCACCACAACAGATCAATAACTAGTCGTTTTGTTACCATAGCAACTGTAGAATCACCACAACAGACCAATTACTATAGTTGTTGTGTTACCATAGCAACTGTAGGATCACCACAACAGATCAATAACTAGTCGTTTTGTTACCATAGCAACTGTAGAATCATCACAACAGATTTATTACTATAGTTGTTGTGTTACCATAGCAACTGTAGAATCACAACAGCTTAATTACTATAGTTGTTGTGCTACCATGGCAACTGTAGAATCAACACAACAGATAAATTACTATAGTTGTTGTGTTACCATAGCAACTGTAGAATCACCACAACATACCAATTACTATAGTTGTTCTGTTACCATAGCAACTGTAGAATCACCACAACATACCAATTACTATAGTTGTTGTGTTACCATAGCAACTGTAGAATCACCACAACAGATAAATTACTATAGTCGTTGTGTTACCATAGCAACTGTAGAATCACAACAGCTTAATTACTATAGTTGTTGTGCTACCATGGCAACTGTAGAATCAACACAACAGATAAATTACTATAGTTGTTGTGTTACCATAGCAACTGTAGAATCACCACAACATACCAATTACTATAGTTGTTCTGTTACCATAGCAACTGTAGAATCACCACAACATACCAATTACTATAGTCGTTGTGCTACCATAGCAACTGTAGAACTCTTGACACAGTGAGCACTTGACACCAGTATATTATGCTTCAAGAACCCTGTCCATTACTAGAGTATTTTGATGTGGGTGTTCAGACTGCTGCAGCTCTTCCTCCAGAAAAAAACATCTGCATATGCATTTATGAATGGAATACCACAATAAGCAGCCTGCGCTTTGGTATCTGCGGTACACACACACATACACGCACACACACACACGCACACACACACACACAATGAGTGACGTGTAGGAACATATTTTGTAGCTGATTCTTGAGGAAGATTCTCCAAAAACCACAGTCGGGACTTTCAGCATCTGAGTGTGTGTGAGTGAGAGGAAAACCCCGACTGGAGGAGCTCACCAACACACTGATGGACACACAACACAACACAACACAACACACTGATCAACATCCTATGGTTTCTTTGTTTTGTTCCATTATCACATCAGACTTATTTAATTCATTAATGTTTTTATTTAATTAATTTACTGACGTGTTTATTTATTTATTTACTTATTTATTTATTGATTTACTAATTTATTTATTTATTTAATTATTTAGTGAGTGTGTATGGATGTTTCCCAGTACTGGGTTGCGGCTGGAAGGGCATCCGCTGTGTAAAACATATGCTGGAATAGTTGGCGGTTCATTCTGCTGTGGCGATCTTTGATGATTAAAGGGGCTAAACCGAAGGAAAATGAATGAGTGAATGAATAATTATGTATTTATCGATTTATTGATTGATTGGACTACTTTGTTTGATTCTCCTCCTAGGGGATAGGTGTTGTTCAGGGCTGTGTGTGGGTATGTTTGAGCAGTTCATGCTTACCTTTGCAGTTGTTATACAATCTCTCTGGACTACCGCGGTTGAGCATATTGTGATGTTGATGCTGAGATGATATATAGTGCAGCACTAATCATCACTGAGGAACACAACACCGAGATACAGTATATAACCGCACGACACACACTGAATCAGTCTTCACTCTATAGCTGCAAGCGAATGTGAAAACACTGACGCTGCAGCACCGGATGAACATTTAGCAAACACACTCCACTTGTATTTGTGTGACAGCAACAATGACTTCACTGTTACTGTAATCGAATCATCCTCCTGTCATTCCACACATGCATGACCTTCTGCTGTTAGAGGAAGACAGAAGGAGGAATATTCAGAGAATGTTCCCTAAGGCATGTGGAGACTGAGCAGAGTTACACTTTCTGTACTGCTATTAGGCATGGGACGATAACCGTGCTCTAGGTATACCGCGGTTTAGAACAGTCAAGGTTTTAAAACAGTCAAAATTTTCTGCTATGCCGTTCCTAAGGTATGTGTAAGATTTATTTCTTTATTTTTGTTTGTTTCGGTCTCTTCAGCAGGAAAGATATCCAAAGATGCTGTTTTAAATAGTAAAAAAATCTGTTTCTAAAACAAATGAAGACAGCAGAAGTCAATAATTCATTCAGCCTGACATCTTTAATGTTCCACAATATTATAAATCCTTCTCAAAGTAAGATGTATTGTGTTTAAAAGGGAAAATGTTTTAGTTTTATACCCACACATTTAAAAAGAACATATGTTAGAGCAGTGAGCACAATACCGGGATATTGTTTGCCAAGGTCACTGTACTGTCAGAACCGGCCCATGCCTAATTACTATGACCCAAGAATCGAGATCATTAGAGTCATTTATTGATATGGTCGCCTGTCATTTGTTTGTTTTAAAATACTGGTAACACTTTAGTTTAACAGCAGTTCTCACTATTAACTAGTGTCTTATTACCTGTCTATTATTGATATATTGTTAGTTTATTAGTAGGCATGAGCACATATTCTGCTGATCTTCCTCTACATCTCTATTACTTAAACCCAAGTACTGCCTTAATAACTATCAATTAACCATAAAAATCACGGTTAAGGGTTTATTATTAGCAAGCATTGCTAAAAACTGCTAAAATACCTTAAAATAAAGCGTGGCCCAAAAGTATTTTCCATTTATATTTTTTCTCTGTTCTTAATTTTGATGTGTTCGTATTCTTATCTTTATGTTCTTCCTGTCCTGAACATCAGAATCACCAAAGGGTCTATGAATGAAAATAAGATTGTGTTTAATATTTACCACAGTAATCGGTGGTGTATTGTATTATAATATACACTAAAACTGTAGAAAACCACAGTATTGGCTCATTTGTTTACATTACTACAGTTGTAGTGTTGCCATAGCACCTGTAGAATCACCACAACAGATTAATCACTGTATATTGTTGTGTTACCATAGCAACTGTAGTATCACCACAACAGATCAACTGCTATTGCTATTGTGTCACCATAGCAACTGTAGGATCACCACAACAGATCAATAACTAGTCGTTTTGTTACCATAGCAACTGTAGAATCACCACAACAGATTAATCACTGTATATTGTTGTGTTACCATAGCAACTGTAGAATCACCACAACAGATTAATCACTGTATATTGTTGTGTTACCATAGCAACTGTAGTATCACCACAACAGATCAACTGCTATTGCTATTGTGTCACCATAGCAACTGTAGGATCACCACAACAGATCAATAACTAGTCGTTTTGTTACCATAGCAACTGTAGAATCACCACAACAGATAAATTACTAAAGTCGTTGTGTTACCATAGCAACTGTAGAATCACCACAACAGATTAATCACTGTATATTGTTGTGTTACCATAGCAACTGTAGAATCACCACAACAGATTAATCACTGTATATTGTTGTGTTACCATAGCAACTGTAGAATCACCACAACAGAATAATCACTGTATATTGTTGTGTTACCATAGCAACTGTAGAATCACCACAACAGACTAATTACTATAGTTGTTGTTGTTACCATAGCAACTGTAGAATCACCACAACAGATCAGTTACTATAGTTGTTGTGTTACCATAGCAACTGTAGAATCACCACAGCAGATCAATTACTATAGTTGTTGTGTTACCATAGCAACTGTAGAATCACCACAGCAGATCCACTCACATGTTCACTTTAATATGGTACGAGAACACTGTAGTGTTCACTATAAAGATAGTATTTGTTCATTTGAGCTCTTTTATTTGGGTCCGTCCCACTCTGCTGTGGATCTAAACAGAGCCCTCATTGATCAGCAGACAGTTTCAGAGCCAGGACTTCCTGTGTCCAGCCGGACAGAGGCTCTCGTCCTCAAGTGTGGCTCTCAGCACACACTCTGAAGATTCTTTATTAATGACCCGACCTCCAACAACTGCTCCAAAAACTGAGGATATCAGCAGCAAAACAGGCCTACTACTGCTCAAAATATACGTCATATTTGATGCTGTTGTAAAATACTCTACAAACACACACACAAGCGTTGGCAACCGTTCCATTATCATTATTGAGCCAAAGAAACTGACCCTTTTCACATTCAATTACAGTTAAAGTCAGAATTATTAGCCCCCTTTTAATTTGTTTTCTTTCTCAATTATTTCCCAGATGATGTTGAACAGATTCAGGAATTTCTCACAGTATTTCCTCTAATATTTGTTCTTCTGGAGAAAGTCTTATTTGTTTTATTTCAGCTAGAATAAAAGCAGTTTTTAATAGTTTTAAAGCCATTTTAAGGTCAATATT
>NC_079443.1:633184-673144 GCF_903798145.1 Danio aesculapii
GGATGCCCTTCCAGCTGCAACCCAGTACTGGAAAACAACCATACACACTCATACACTACGGCCAGTTTAGTTCATCAATTCCCCTATAGCACATGTGTTTGGACTGTGGGGGAAACTGGAGCACCCGGAGGAAACCCACACCAACACGGGGAGAACATGCAAACTCCACACAGAAACACCAACTGGGCTAGATTCAAACCAGCGACCTTCTTGCTGCGAGGCCACAGTGCTAACCACTGCGCTACCCTGCCGCCCAGGATTAAAATTCAATTCTAAAGCAGATGAGTGTTGAATTTTCCACAACAGCTCCTCTTTAACACCGCCGGCTATGGTCGAGATCTCCCTAGAGTGAAACGCAGCAGATCTGGAGTCAGCTAGAATCCTGAAGGGACAGCTGGAGACTCTGAAGTTTCCATAAGAGTCCATGCTATCTGCTTCCTGCTGTCAGTTTGTGTATCGCTATCTGTCTGAGAACGACACCTCTCCTCCACACGGCCCGAGATAAAGCTCACCCAGAAAAAACAGAGACGTCAGTGTGTTTACCGTATGTCTAGTTACTCAGTACGAGCAGATTACAGCAGAACACATGCTATATAAGGAGAAGGGAGAGTCTGCTGTGGAAATGGAGAAAAGGCTGAGAGAAAGATAATGCTGATAATGAATACACTGAGCAGAAAACACCTTTCTTACTAAGTTTTTCTCTCATTTCTAGTCCAAATATCTACAAATTCTTAAATAAAGAAGCATTTTATAGACAAGCAAAACATATTGTGTTGCTTTAAGAAAATAATGAGTCAAAATAAAGCAAGTTTTTCCTTAAAACAAGCTAAATAATCTGCCAATGGGGGAATAAGAGTTTTCCTTTTGACATAATATTATCCCATAGTAAAAACAAATCCACATAAACATGCATTAATCAGACTAAAGATGCAAAAAGGAGCATCATTACTACGTGAAACGACAAAAAAGCACTTCAAAACACATTAAACTACAGTTTCTTGGTGAAATGACCACTAGGGGGCAGTATGACGACAACAAATTTGTTCCTTTTCACATTAATGATATATAGAGGGACGTATTATTGACGAATATAGGATGATTTTCATATTGTTCATTGCGCAACAGCAAATAAAAGCTACAAAACACCTTAACACTGTGATTTGTACTGTATATATTTGCGTCATTTATCTATCTCCATATGTTTTCTGTCATAGTCAGTTTGCAGTGTACAAGAAAGACGTGTATCTAAAAAAAAAAAAACTAAATGTATCATAAGTAACGTATTTCAGAATTACAAATAAGTAAACAGCGCCCTCTAGTGGATTTTTTCATCTGAAACGTACAACTAAATATACCCAAAGTAACATACTTCAGATTCACAAAAAAAAAAAACTAGACAACGCCGTCTAGTGGATTTTTCATCTGAAGCGTACAACAAAATTAATGTATTCCCTCTAGCGGATCTGAAACACACAACAAACTGTACCCTAAGTAACATATTTTAGATTCACAAAAATGTAGACAGCGCCCTCTAGTGGATTTGTCATCTGTAACATACAACTAAACATACACTAAGTTACGCATTTCAGATTTGCAATATATATATATATATATATATATATATATATATATATATATATATATATATATATACAGCGCCCTCTAGTGGATTTGTCATCTGTAACATACAACTAAACATACACTAAGTTACGCATTTCAGATTTGCAATATATATATATATATATATATATATATATATATATATATATATATATATATATATATATATATACAGCGCCCTCTAATGGATTTGTCATCTGTAACGTACAACAAAACATACCCTAAATAACGAATTTCAAATTTGCAAAAATGCTAACACACTCTCTAGTGGATTTATCATCTGAAATGTACAACAAAACATAACCTAAGTAACAAATTTAAGATTCCAAAAAAAAAAAATTAGACAGCGCCCTCTAGTGGATTTGCCATCTGTAGCATACAACAAAACATACCCTAAGTAACGCATTTCAGATTCGCAAAAATATAGACAGCGCCTTCTAGTGGATTTGCCGTCTGTAGCATACAACAAAATATACCGTAAGTAACGCATTTCAGATTTGCAATATATATATATATATATATATATATATATATATATATATATATATATATATATATATATATATATATATATATATATACATATATATACATATATATATATACATAAATATACATATATACATATATACATATATACATATATATATATATATATATATATATATATATATATATATATATATATATATATATACAGCGCCCTCTAATGGATTTGTCATCTGTAATGTACAACAAAAGATACCCTTAATAACGAATTTCAAATTTGCACAAATGCAGACAGCGCCCTCTAGTGGATTATTCAACTAAAATGTACAACAAAATATACCCTAAGTAACATATTTCAGATTCGCAAAAAACAAACAAACTAGACAGTGCCCTCTAGTGGATTTGCCATCTGAAACATAAAACAAAACCCTGAGTAACGCATTTCAGATTTACAAGTGTAGACAGCACCCTCTAGTGAATTTTTCATTAGAAGCATACAACAAAACATAACCTAAGTAACGTATTGCAGATTCGCAAAAAAATAGACAGCGCCCTCTAGTGGATTTGTCATTTTAAACGTACAACAAAACTTACCCTAAGTAACACATTTCAGATTCACAAAAATGCAGACAGCGCCCTCTAGTGGATTTGTCATCTAAAATGTACAACAAAATATAGCCTAAGTAACATATTTTAGATTCGCAAAAAACAAACAAACTAGACAGCGCCCTCTAGTGGATTTGTCATCTGAAACGTGCATTGAAACGTACCCGGAGCAATGTAGTTTAGCTTTCGCAAAAAATTGCAGACCAAGGCATGTATTTTCATTGAAGCGAGACTGAAAATATCAGTTGTTTGACAGTAAACGAAGGTTGAGGAGGATGTTCAGATGTTTTTACAGGAACACACAGAGACAGAGAATGGTTTTGGCAGAGCTGGCTACTTCAAAGCCAGAGTCGGACCTGGATACAGACGCAGACGTGTCCTTCGGGCATTCAGACTAATAGTAACAGCAGAAGCAGAGAGCAGAGGGAATACACACTGAGAAATCAGATCATTAAACACACACACACACACACACACACACACACACACACACACACACAGAAACGATGTTTCAGCAACACTTTATTATAACTGCTCACAATAAATCATTTATTAAGCATTAGTAAATAGTTAATTCATCATTAAGTCTACATTATGAGACATTAGTAAGCAGTTTATAAATGTTATTGACTTATAAACACACGTATAATGTGCTTAATGCTTGTGTTTTCATACTTTGTTAATGATTGATTTGCCATTACTAAATTATTGCAGTGTTTACAAGCCAAGTATTGTACAGACTAATGTACACACACATACTAACGTTAACACACACTCTGACAAACACACACAAACTGACAAACACATACACATACACACACACTGACAAACACACACAAACACATCTTACACATACACACACAGGGTCACTCGGGTTGTCTGAGGGGAATATGTGAGCATGAGAGGAAACACACACACACACACACACAGCTCTGATCACAGGAGCCGCTGACTGACATGTCCTTCTGCACACACACTGATAACACTGTTTACACTGGTTAACTCACAAACACTTAACACACTCCTTACTGTAGCTCAACAAAGTGTGGAGTAATGCGGTAAAATGCTTTCTTTTTCTGGCTGGCTTTTGTAAACCGTCAGCTGGGTTTAGGGAAGTAAGGGGGTGGGCAGGTCAATCGGTAAAATTGATTGGGTTCAGGGAAGTAGGAGGGGGGGTCAGTCGATTGGCCGGTCGCACAGTTAATCATTCAGTCAGTCAGACGAACGGTCGTCCAACAGCGGCCTCTGGTGGGTTTACGCAAGAACAGCGCGGCCGCAAACGTCGCTCACGAGTGACATTCGAGATATGAAAAAGCACACACAGCGGCCACTCGCAGATTCGCGAAAACAAAAACTGCAGCCATACGTACCTACCGGGACAAATTTCACGGTCTTCAGAAACGTCCACGGGACTACGCTTTCAGAACGAGCCTGGGTTGGAACTGTTGTATAAATAACTATATATATATATATATATACATACACACCTATACACACACACACACACACACACACATACAAGCAGACCTATACATACATACACATATGCACACGCAGAAACACACATGCACAGACCTACACATACATATATATACGTAAACACACCTATTTACATACACACACACATACACACACACACACACACACAAACAGAGCTTTTCCTCGTGTAGTAAATGCTTCTTGATTCCAGTATTTTGGGATATTTGGACTAAAAACGAGACTAAAACTCAAACCATAAGGAAAGCGTTTTCATCCTAAATCCTCCATGATCCACTTCAGATGTTCCCTACACTGTAGTGTAGATGTCCCCAGTTTAATGAAGAGCGATCTCAGTGTTTATGAGCGTCAGTGCTGGAGCTGAAGAGCTGAATGTGTGTTAGAGATCTGTCTTCAGTCAACAGCAGTCATGAGAAATGTGCATGTAAATGGATATCTGTGTGCTGACTGATGAGTGAACACCTGATAGTGTGCGACCGGCGCAGGTGAATGGCTCTGGGGCTTCAGGATCCCACTGAGAAACCATCAGAATCAAGCCAAAGATTAGAGTATTATTACATGACATGCGTGTGTTAACCTGTTAATCCTACAGCGTGATCGACTGAAGAAAAGCTTTGGGTCACACTTTACTTTAATAGCCCTAGTGTCCTCCACATCTCCTTCTCCTCCTTCTGTTGTGTTTTGATGTGATTCCTGCTGTGAAATATCTCAATATGAACTAAATAATCCTTCAGTTTAGTGATATGGCGCTGTAAAACCTGCCGGAACTACTTTAGCTGTGCATTTATCTGACAATAACCGAACACCTTAGAGCAGGGGTCCTGGGGGGCCGGTGTCCTGCACAGTTTAGCTCCAACGCTAATCAAACACACCTGAACGTGCTAGTCAGTGTCTTCAAGATCACTGGAACTCTATAGTCAGGTGTGTTTGATTAGTGTTGGAGCTAAACTGTGCAGGACACCGGCCCTCCAGACTGAGTTTGCCCACCCATGCCTTAGAGTAAGCCAATCAGGCTCAAGCATTCAGAACACATGTAGGGTAAATGCATATAAATATCAGTCATCACTCTTATATCTCCCAATAGTAGGTCGAAGTAATATGATATTTACAGTAGTTGGTTTATGATCCAAGCTCAGCATGTACAAAACCATAATGCACTGCAAAACAATGAAGGATAAACAAATAAACCTTCCTCAGAAGACATCTTAGTGACTCATTCAACTGTTGAGGAACAGAGAGAGGGAAGGTTCTGGAAAAAAGTTAGTTTTATATTTCATCACTCATTCATTTTCTTTCAGCCTAATCCTTTATTAATCAGGGGTTGCCACAGCGGAATGAACCGCCAACTATCCCAGCATATGTTTTACACAGCGGATGCCCTTCCAGCTGCAACCCAGTACTGGGAAACACCCATACAAACTCATTCACATGCACACTCATACACTATGGCCAATTTAGTTCATCAGTTCCCCTATAGCGCATGTGTTTGGACTGTGGGGGAAACTGGAGCACCCGGAGGAAACCCACACCAACACGGGGAGAACATGCAAACACCAACTGACCTAGCCGGGGCTCGAACCAGCGACCTTCTTGCTGTGAGGCGATTGTGGTACCCACTGCGCCACCGTGACGCCCCATATTTTATAATGTATTTTCAAGAAAACACACACACACACACACAGTACCAGCAGCAGGATTATGATCATGACCTCGGCTTCATTCACACAGTATTGTCGTGAGGTGATTCACAGCATGAGTGATGAAGAAAGAGTCGAGGCTTTTCTCCTGATTATTTCTGCTTCCATCAATCACTCAGTCTCTAAAACACATCTCTCTCTCTCTCTCTCTCTCTCTCTCTCACACACACACACTCTCTCTCTCTCTTCTGATCTATCTGTTTCCACACACATCTTTAAGATATTTCAGTGACCATACCATTACCTGAAAGAATGACCCTGTTTTAAATGATTAATAGCTCTGTTTCCATCCAAAATGCACTGGTGGACGATGGAAAAATGGTCAAACTTTTTTTGTAGTGTAATATACTCTACAGTTGTAGAAGGCTACAATATTGGGTTATTTGTTTATATTACGATAGATAGATAGATAGATAGATAGATAGATAGATAGATAGATAGATAGATAGATAGAAAGATAGATAGATAGATAGATAGATAGATAGATAGATAGATAGATAGATAGATAGATAGATAGATAGATAGATAGATAGATAGATAGATAGATAGATAGATAGATAGATAGATAGATAGATAGATAGATAGATAGATAGACGGATAGATAGATAGATAGATAGATGGATAGATAGATAGATAGATAGATAGATAGATAGATAGATAGATAGATAGATAGATAGATAGATAGATAGATAGATAGATAGATAGATAGATAGATAGATAGATAGATAGATAGATAGACGGATAGATAGATAGATAGATAGATGGATAGATAGATAGATAGATAGATAGATAGATAGATAGATAGATAGATAGATAGATAGATAGATAGATAGATAGATAGATAGATAGATAGATAGATAGATAGATAGATAGATAGATAGATAGATAGATAGATAGATAGATAGATAGATAGATAGATAGATAGATAGATAGATAGATAGATAAAAATACGGCAATTTCAAGGTAAAGTGCATCAGTGTGGACATGTCGAGCCTCCTGCAGGCCTGAGGTGTTCTCTCTGCTGATCGTCTTCAGTTCTGTAAAGCCTCCTGACTTTGGCAGGAGTTCAGTGACACACCTGTCCTGATGGCACACGCTTCTGCTCAAACAGCTCATCAAAATATTGTTCTGCTATCAACTTACGAATGTTCAGTGGTGTCCACAGATTTACTCACTATTAAGTCTGTCTTAGATTATAAATGTTTCAGTGGCACGGATCATTGTCTCAGCTATCTGTTATTTATTGTTCATTTGTATCATTTTTTGGCTTTATTAGGTTCATCATAGGTCAGACACAATAACATAACATACACTGTAAATGCAATGTAAATTTGTTTACTTTTAAAATCACCTCAACATTGGGTTTGTCCATATTTGACCCAACATTGGCTTACAACAACCCATCATTTCTTTATTCTATTCTGTTCTATTCTACACTTTAAAAATTGCAGGCTGTTGTAAGCCAACGTTGGGTCAAATATAGACAAACCCAAGTGCTGGTTTGAAAATTGTTCAATTTAATTTTGAATATTAACCCAACAGTAGGTTTGTCCATATTTGATCCAGCATTGGCTTACAACAACCCAGCCTTTTTTGCATCCTATTCTATTCTATTCTATTCTATTCTATTCTACACTCAAAAAATGCTGTGTTGTTTTAACCCAATGTTGGGTCAAAAATGGACAAAACCAATGGTTACATTGAAAAAAACAATTTAAATTTAATTAAAAATATAACCCAAGATTGGGTTTGTCCATATTTGACTCAACATTAGGTTACAACAACTCATCATTTTAAAAATTCTATTATATTATTTCTATTCTATTCTATTACACACTTTAAAGAAAGCTGGGTTGTTGTAACCCAGTGTTGGGTCATATATGGACAAACCCAACCACTGGTTTGAAAAAAAAAATATTTTAATTAAATTTTAAAAACAACTCAAATATGAGCAAACCCAAAATTTATTATAAAAATTAACCCAACATTGGGTTTCAACAACCCAGCATTTAAGAAATTCTATAGTACTCTATTTCATTTTATTCTATTTTATTCTTTCAGTGGTATTTTATTAGCATGATCAGTGTATAAACGTGAGCATGGTGTGTTTCTCCAGACTTTTAGGCATTCCAGCAAAACTGAGGTGTGTTTGACTCAAGAAGCGACCGGTTGATTTCTGCACGTGCCCCATAAACTTCATCTCCACCATTAAATAGCAGCAAACGCTCTGGTAGTCTTGAATTACAAGGAACCTTTAGGGCTTTTTCCAATTCCGATCATTCCAGCTCCACCCAGTGTTAAAGAGAGCCGCGGATGGACCACACTACACTTCCAGAGCGTTAACCATGAGCTGGAACATAATATAGTGTTGCTCATTGTTCAATCATCTCAGTAACTCAATCAGAGAGGCGCAAAATAACACATTACTGAAGACTCTCCCAACCCAGACAGAACTACAGCTTCAACAAACACAGGACTCACCATGTGATTCTAGAATTGTGGGTATACGTATGTTATAGAATACATAGAACATGTGATAGACTGTTATCGTCATCTGTGTTACCGTTATCATCAACTCTCTTATCTTCAGCTACTATCGTAAAATTTTATCATTCACTCTGTTATCGTCAACTGTTTATCGTCAACTGTTTATCGTCAACTCTGTTAAAATCGACATTGTTATCAGCAAATCTGTTATCGTTCACTGCTTTCGTCAACTCTGTTTATCGTCACCTCTCTTATCGTCAACACTGTTACCGTCAACACTGTTACCGTCAACACTGTTACAATATTGTTAACAACAAAATCTGTTATCATCAACTCTGTTTATTGTAACTCTGTTTATTGTCAACTCTGTTTATCGTAACTCTGTTTATCGTAACTCTGTTTATCGCCAACTTTTATCGTCAACTCTGTTTATCGTCAACTTTGTTACGTCAACACTGTTACCGTCAACACTGTTACCGTCATCATTGCTATCAGCAAATCTGTTATCATCAACTGTTATCTTCAACTCTGTTTAATCGCCAACTTTTATCGTCAACTCTGTTATTGTCAACCCTGTTACTGTCAACACTGTTACCGTCAACTCTGTTATCAGCAAATCTGTTATCATCAACTGTTATTGTCAACTCTGTTTATCGTAACTCTGTTTATCGTAACTCTGTTTATCGTAACTCTGTTTATTGTAACTCTGTTATTGTCAACTCTTGTTTATCGTAACTCTGTTTATCGTAACTCTGTTATTGTCAACTCTGTTTATCGTAACTCTGTTTATCGTAACTCTGTTTATCGTAAGTCTGTTATTGTCAACTCTGTTTATCGTAACTCTGTTTATCGTAACTCTGTTATTGTCAACTCTGTTTATCGTAACTCTGTTATTGTCAACTCTGTTTATCGTAACTCTGTTTATCGTAACTCTGTTTATCGTAACTCTGTTTATCGTCAACTCTGTTTATCGTCAACTCTGTTTATCGTAACTCTGTTTATTGTAACTCTGTTATTGTCAACTCTTGTTTATCGTAACTCTGTTTATCGTAACTCTGTTATTGTCAACTCTGTTTATCGTAACTCTGTTTATCGTAACTCTGTTTATCGTAAGTCTGTTATTGTCAACTCTGTTTATCGTAACTCTGTTTATCGTAACTCTGTTTATCGTAACTCTGTTATTGTCAACTCTGTTTATCGTAACTCTGTTATTGTCAACTCTGTTTATCGTAACTCTGTTTATCGTAACTCTGTTTATCGTAACTCTGTTTATCGTCAACTCTGTTTATCGTCAACTCTGTTAACGTCAACACTGTTATCAGCAAATCTGTTATCATCAATTGTTATCTTCAACTCTGTTTATCGTAACTCTGTTTATCGTAACTCTGTTTATCGTAACTCTGTTATTGTCAACGCTGTTACCGTCAACTCAGTTACCGTCATCATTGCAATGATTATTATTAGCAAATCTGTTATCATCAACTGTTATCTTCAACTCTGTTTATGGTAACTCTGTTTATTGCCAACTCTCTTGTTGTCAACTCTGTTGTTGTCAACTCTGTTACCGTCAACACTGTTATCAGCAAATCTGTTATCAGCAAATCTGTTATCGTCAACTCTGTTTATCGTAACTCTGTTTATCGTAACTCTGTTTATCGTCAACTCTGTTTATCGTCAACTCTGTTTATCGTAACTCTGTTTATCGTAACTCTGTTTATCGTCAACTCTGTTATTGTGAACTCTGTTACCGTCAACACTGTAACCTTCAACACTGTTATCAGCAAATCTGTTATCGTCAACTGTTATCGTCAACTCTGTTTATCGTAACTCTGTTTATCGTAACTCTGTTTATCGTAACTCTGTTATTGTTAACTCTGTTTATCGTAACTCTGTTATTGTCAACTCTGTTACCGTCAACACTCTTATCAGCAAATCTGTTATCGTCAACTGTTATCTTCAACTATGTTTATCTGTTCTCGTCAACGCTTATCATCAACTCTATTATCATCAACTGTTATCGTCAACTCTGTTCTCACCAATGCTATTTACGTCAACTGTTATTGTCAACCGCTATCGTCAATGTTGTTTTTTTACCAACTCTGATATATTGTCAACCTTGTTATGGTTTAAAATGTGCAGCAATGAGTGAACCAACAATCATTGTCAGAATCAAACGTCCCCATCCTGTTTAAGCATTTTGCCTGATTTTACATTAGTAATGAAATCAATGTACTGTAAGTTACTCATTTATTATACATCATTGCAGTTTAATGAAAATGACTGCAAAATGCCTGCAATTCTGGAATGAGTCACAATCATTCATCACAGAGGGAGTTGTGCTGAAACTCAGACCCTTGAATCACAGGACACTCGTTTATAAAATACCCTTTTCAGTGTGTAATTGTTAAAAAAAAGGAGGATATGGAGATGAAATGTAATGTTGTGATTACAGCAGGAGGAGTTTTGTGTCTGACCGACACTTTGAGCGTTAAAATAGAAGTTTTTCTCAGAGCTCTGCGCTTACAGTTCACCTCAATCTGACAGCGCTACACTCTTTAGGAAAATAAATGGGCTAATATTATGCTGAGGCAGCCGGGTTTGGTCTGTTTTTCCACTTATGCGTGCTCTGAACCAGTGGAAAGCAAAGCCAGAAGTTCTCTCAATAAACAAGCACAGGCCGAGAGAGGAGATCAGGAGACTTACAATAACACACTCAAACATGAAGCATGAGGGGAGGAACAGACGGCAAACACAAGGAGAGAATGCAGTAAAACAAATGATATGATGCAAAATATGACAACACAAGTATTATATTGGCCTAACGGTGGCGCAGTGGGTAGCACAATCACCTCATAGCAAGAAGGTTGCTGGTTTGAGGCCTGGCTGGGTTAGTTGGCATTTCTGTGTGGAGTTTGCATGTTCTCCCCGTGTTGGCGTGGGTTTCCCTCACAGTCCAAACACATGCGCTATAGGGGAATTGATTAATTAAATTGGCTGTAGTGTATAGTGTATGTGTGTGTGTGTGTGTGTGTGTGTGTATGATTGCGTGTGGGTGTTTCCCAGTGCTGGGTTGCAGCTGGAAGGGCATCAGCGGTGTAAAACATATGCTGGAATAGTTGGTGGTTCATTATTCTGTGGCGACCCCTGATGAATAAAGGACTAATCTGAAGGAAAATGAATGAGTGACTTGTAAAGTTCATGTCTCACAGTGAATGAGTGACTGAATCCACATTCATTTTGCAACCATGTGTAAACAGAAAATACACTCTGAATTGTTTGTGCACTTAACTTCATGCACACAATAGCACAGATTATGCTTTGAACTCATACGACTTCAGAAGCTGTACAGAAACACCCTGACGACTAGTGGTGTAAGGCATCACAAATCTCACAGTTCAGATCACATTGCGTGCGTGCTTGCGTGTGTGTGTGTGTGTGTGTGTGTGTGTGCGTGTGCATCTGTGTGTGCTTCAGGCTTTTTTCACACTCCCCATCTGACATTAACACCAGCAGGACAGATTATATCAATACACACACACATGGGCGCGCACAACACACACACACACACTAACCAACAGTAAACCACATGTGACCCTTGACCACAAAACCAGAATCGTAATCATTAAAAATAATCCAAGGTCATATTCCAAACATTTTTAATTAGTAACACCAACGTATTTCAACCATTCTATAGTGAAGTACTTGAATTGATCTGTTGTGGTGATTCTGCAGTTGCTATGGTAACACAACAACTACAGTAATTGATCTGTTGTGGTGATTCTACAGTTGCTATGGTAACACAACTATAGTAACTACACTGTTGTGGTGATTCTACAGTTACTATGGTAACACAACAACTACAGTAATTGATCTGTTGTGCTGATTCTACAGTTACTATGGTAACACAACAACTACAGTAATTGATCTGTTGTGGTGATTCTGCAGTTGCTATGGTAACACAACAACTACAGTAATTGATCTGTTGTGGTGATTCTACAGTTGCTATGGTAACACAACAACTACAGTATTTGATCTGTTGTGGTAATTCTACAGTTGCTATGGTAACACATTGACTATAGTAATTAGACTGTTGTGGTGATTCTACAGTTGCTATGGCAACACAACCACTACAGTAACATAAACAAATGACTCTACAATCATGTATAGTTTTCTACAACTATAGTATTATACTCCAATACACCACAGTTTACTGTAGTAAAACTAAAGTGTACTACAGTATTTATTACACTGTTCACTATAGTTAAGACTACAGTATGCTGGAGCATTCATTGTAACTGTACTGTAATATATGAAGTATAATACACTATACTATAATATGGTTCAAATTTAAAATGTGGGATGCTTTATTAGATTTAATCAGCGTTTCTTTCAAACACTCACTCTCTATTCCTCTCTCTCAGTGTGTGTAAACCTAACTTAACCCCTCCTGACAGCATCCGACCACAACAGTCAACAACCTTCCCACCGCAAACAGAGCAGGAGATCCTGATGGAGGAAACCAGAGAGCTGGAGATAAACCTCTGACACCACTAATCACTATAAAGAGACCAAAGGAGACAGGAAACTGTGGCTCACAGACAGGAAGTGACATCACAACCTGTAGGTCCCACATGGGCACTAAAACAAGTCGTTTCACTCCGTGCTTTAGCCATTAGTATCTGGAGTTCTGTAAAAAGGGTGTCTGGGGAAAATGAGTTTGAGGGTTTCAGGAGGAGGACAGTTGGTTCATAAATCAGAGCTCAAGCGGATCAATGAGTGGCACTTAATTTGTAGGAAAGGACAAACGACTCTGTAAAGAAAGCTTGAAATGGACATCTGTGAAGCAAAAAGACAGAATAAACCCCTCTGCCACAATGCTAGAGGGAGGGTAGCGGTTGTCGGGGTGTCACTATGCAGCTGCTAGGCTTCTAAGCCATTCATTTTGTAGTTGTTTTCAAAATGTCATCTGGTACACATGATCTGTGTATTTTTCAAAAAACTAAACAAAGGCTTTAATGAAAGAGCTGGAAATAACAACACAAATTATAGCAAGAAACCTCAAAAAATCAGACGTTTATCTTTAAAATAATTTTTTGACTGTCTCTGCCTCCTGAAGCAGAATTTGACAACATCAAATATTTAGTTTAATCCTAATCCAATTGTCAATTTTTGTGTTTGTTTTTACTCTACTGAGTAATCTGTTGTGGTGATCCTACAGTTGCTATGGTAACAAAACAACTACATAATCAACTCTGTTTTATGTCGACTCTGTTATCGTTGACACTGTTATCGTCGATTGTGTTATTGTCAACTCTTATCGTTGACTGTTTTATGTCGACTCTGTTATCGTCGACTCTCTTATCATCAATTCCTATTGTCACCTTTGTTGTCGTCGATTATGTTATCAGTGATTCTTTTGTCGTTGACTGTTATTGTCAATTCTTATTGTCAACTCTGTTATCGTCGATTCTGTTATCGTTGACTCTGTTATCGTTAACTCTGTTGTCGTTCACCGTGTTATTGTCAAATCTTATTGTCCACTCTGTTGTCGTTGGCGACTTTGTTTTATGTCAAAATTGTTTTGTCAACATTGTTATCGTCACAGTCGACTCTGTTATCTTTTGACCCTGTTATCTGTCGACTGTTTTATGTCGACTCTCTTATTGTCAACTCTTTGTCGTCGACTGTGTGTTATTGTCAACTCTTATCGTTGACTCCGTTATCATTAACTGTTTTATGTCGACTCTGTTATCGTCGACTCTATTGTCGTCCACTGTGTTATTGTCAATTCTCATTGTTAACTCTGTTATCGTTGACTCTGTTATCTTTGACTCTGTTATTGTTGACTCTGTTGTCGTCGACTGTGTTATTGTCAATTCTTCTTGTCAACACTATTATCGTCGATTCTATTATCGTCGACTCTGTTATCGTTGACTGTTGTCGTCAACTGTGTTATTGTCAATTCTTATTGTCAACTCTGTTATCGTCGATTCTGTTATCGTCGACTTTGTTATCGTTGACTGTTGTCGTCGACTGTGTTATTGTCAATTCTTATTGTCAACTCTGTTATCGTCGATTCTGTTATCGTTGACTCTGTTATCGTTGACTCTGTTGTCGTCGACTGTGTTATTGTCAATTCTCATTGTCAACTGTTATCGTCGATTCTGTTATCGTCGACTCTGTTATCATCGACTGTGTTATTGTCGACTCTGTTTTATGTCGACTGTTGTCGTCAACTCTGTTGTCGTCAACTGTTACTGTTGACTGTGTTGTCGTCAACTCTTATCGTCAACTCTTGTTACCATCAACTTTGCTATTGTCATGTTATGCGTTCAGTATTTGTCTCTGCTCTGAGTTTGCTGTCCTCAAGCTCAAACTGCAGTGAGGTCACGCCTGTGCTTTTACTCTGTTAAACTGTCAGTCAGGCCGTGGTCTGCTCTCTAATAACACACAGGACTTTGCTCTGCTTCTTGAATGTCTGAATGGACGAGACACATTCCACAGATTTTCTCCATGTTTATTTAACTGAGTCCAGCCCTTAAAGACAGACCTGACCTTCCCAGGAACCCTCTCAGAAACACACCTCACCGCAAAACCACCTCAAGCTAACACTAGCTATGTTATGCTAGCTATTCACATTTTAAAATATTGCATAAATCACGTCTCACACCTCCAAAAGCCACCGCATTGTGTTCATTGCATTTCGTCTTCGTCTTCTGAGGCGCAACTCATTCATTAGAGGGAAAAAACACCACAGTGGCACATCCCAATGCACTAAACTACATTTCTCTGAGGATTATTTGATCAAGTTTATCAGGATGATTTTGTTCTTTGACTCACTGGATGGAAACGCTGCTTTATTCACAAATCTTTTATTCCAGTTTAAGTCTTTCGATGGAAACATTGACCTGAAGGAAACACTTTACTGATGCTGTTCACGTGAATAATACAAATGCCATACTGCTGCAATCATGCATGTGTGGATGAAATGATGTTGATTAATCAGCCAGAGGGAGGTTTCTGGGTCTATTCCTGCATTTCAGAGTCTGAGTCAACTTTATAAATGGAAAGAATGCATGTTGAGGAATCCGGGGAATGTAAATTGAGGGTTAATTATTGAGAGTCCCGGTTCACGAAACACTCATTTACCTTCACATTGTGCTGGAGCGAGCCCTTCAAAGCATTTCCGGAGCCTAATCAGACCTCACAACTGGATCTGTGCTGGACGTTTCACTGTCAACACAATCACCATGTCATGAGTAAGATGAAAAAAGAGCTGTATCTGCATGCTAATTACAGATCTGATTATTCCTGTGTGATGATTGGCTGAGCAGGCTGTGTTTTACAGCTGTTCTCAGATCTGATTTGTGCATCTTATGCTGATGATACACAGGGAAACTATCCGAGCAATGTTGCCGGGCAATATTTCTCAAGCGATGTTGCTTGGTTACTTTTCTATTAAGAGTGGGCGACAATATTGCATCTGGATCTTAACTGATCATCTATTTAAGGCATCATTTCCCAAAGATTGCTCATAAAGTATCCTCAGCATTATGAGCTGTTCACATTTCGCAAGAGCAATTTAGTTTTTTCCAATGGAGGCACGCTGTTGAAAACATCTCAACTTTGCAGAATGGTGCGAGCGCACCACAAGTCATGTGACTACAACTAACCAAGTCATACTTTGTATGGAATACACACATTTTAGTAATAACGGCAGACTACTTATCTTAATCCAGAGATGCCCACACTAGGGCCTGCAGGCCAAAGTTGGCCCATACTAACCTTTGATTTGGCCCACCATCCCATCTGAGTACATAGGGAGAATTAAAAGAGGGAGGATGGTTTAGAGACTGCAATTTCTAATTTAATATAAGCTTGTTTGTTTTATTGCTAAGCTACAAAACTAACTGAAACACGAAATGTTACAATGAACTGTTGTGAATAAATCAGATTTCTTTAAATACTGTCACTCGACAGATAGAAGACAATGCAGAGACATCAGCGAGCAAACGAAGGCAACGGCAGATTCTGCTTGACTAGTGTATTCAGCATTATACTCCACTGAATTATAAAACAGAGTTATCATTTAAAATTAGACGCCATTATTAATTTAGCACAGTGGTTATCGCTGTCGCCTCACAGCAAGAAGGTTGCTGGTTCGAGCCTTGGCTAGGTCAGTTGGCATTTCTGTGTGGAGTTTGCATGTTCTCCCCATGTTGCCGTTGGTTTCCTCCGGGTGCTCCGGTTTCCCCCACAGTCCAAACACATGCGCTATAGGGGAATTGATAAACTACCCTACTGAAAAAAAAAAAAATTAAAAAAGCAACCCAGTACTGGGAAACACCCACACCCATTCATTCAAACACACACTCATACACTACAGCCAGTTTACCCTGCTGAAAAATCCAGCTTAAAACAGCCTAGGCTAGCTTAAACCAACTTGACCAGCCTGGTTTAAGCTGGACATAGCTGGTTTTGGCTGGGTTCCCAGCCTGGCAAGGCTGGTCAAGCTGGTTTTAACTGGTAAATTTTCCAGCCTGACCAGCTAAGACCAGGCTGGAAATGGCTGGAAACCAGCCTGGAAATGGCCAAAACCCCTCTAAAACCAGGCTGGTTGACCAGCTAAAACCAGCTAACCAGCCTAGGCTGTTTTAAGCTGGATTTTTCAGCAGGGTAAACTGGCTGTAGTGTATGAGTGTGTGTGTGAATGAGTGGGTGTGAGTGTTTCCCAGTACTGGGTTGCTGCTGGAAGGTCATCTGCTGTGTAAAACATATGCTGGAATAGTTGACAGTTCATTCCGCTGTGGCGACCCCTGATAAATAAGGGACTAAGCTGAAGGAAAATGAATGAATGGATGTGTTAGTTTCCTGATGTATGGTTTTCTGAGTGCACACACTCAATAAAGTGTGTTAAACTTATTAAATTTAAATTAAAGCTTCATTTTAACACGTCAAAAACAAACTTTAAATCGAAGACAAAATAATCAGCCTGAATTATTCAAATAATTCCCCAGTAATATAAATAATAAGACGTTTAAGTGCTTTACGCAGCTGGCCACTAGACGGAGAGACTGAATAATGCTTCAGATTCAGACACAGTGTGAATTCAGACTGATAATGGATTTTCTTTGTGGCCGGTGCACAAAAGCCCCCTGCGAAACCGGACTATTCAACTGAAGTGACTCACACCGAGGTGTTCTCCTTACTGCATCTGAGTGTCGATGGAGTCGATGTGTCAGTTTTAACCTTCTGTGCCACTGTGACCCAGCTGGAGCGGGGCGTTGTGGAGCTTAATGAGATGATGGAAACAGATCAATCAAGCTCAGGACTCAATCCAGAATCACGTGTAAAATTTCAAGCAATTTCATTTCCCTGGAATGATAGATAACAACAGAGATGACCAGAACGCTGAGACACTGTGTGTTTAATTAGTACTGATATTATAAAAAATAGAGAAAATAGATGTTTAGTTTAATTAGTAGAGCAAACGTGCACAAAAGTTGAAAATTACACTTCATTATTTAATGATAATTGAAGCTGAATGTATGATTCAGGAGGTGGAGACCGTCAAATATGTATAGTGGGAGACTTTACTTAATATTTTGAAGACAAAATGGCTCTTAATACATATACAAACATTCCTTTTTTTAGATATAATGATATAAGTTCGTGATTTTATTCCAAAAATAATTATAAGGTTAATAATAGCAGCTTATTAGGGTTAAGGTTAGGGCTATGGTTAACCCCAGGAGATGCAAATGTACCTGCAATGCTAGAATCAGCCAAATGTTGTTCAACGTAACAATATAAACACATTGATCTGTGAGATTCTCTACGCTGACCTCTGACACACACACACACACACACACACACACACACACTGCATCACATGGCCAGTCCACAATCACACATCACATTTACCAGGACAGCAGCATTGAGAGAAGCATCTCAACAGTCATGTGTGAAGTATTTCCCTCAGTAATGCAGCTTTTATTGTGCTCCGCAGAGCGATGTCAGGTGATTGTGTTTAGTCTGCTGGACGGGGTCATGTGTTGTGTGTTAACAGGACAAACTGGAGTACTCCGGTCTGAAGGGGGAGTCTGAAACAGTGGCCGAATGAGCTTAACACACTGCAATTTCAGAAAACACATCCAATTAGAAAAAACACACAAGCAAATGAAGAAAAGATCCTCGTCGGTTTGACAGCAAACGTGTTGCAAACACAAACAGATAAAGAAAATACCATGCATTTACTCACAGCACATGCAAATAGCAGGAAACACAACAGAAACGTTCTAAGAGGACCCAAAAACTGTATCTTGACTACATCCAAGTTTTAGGAACACAAATAATAACTGGACTTCTAGTTGATGATTTGGTATCAGAAGTGTCTTATATGAAAGGCAAAGGCCTCTAGATTACACTTATTTGACCCAAATAAAATCTGATCATGTCTTGATCTCTTATGATTTGATTAGGACAGTAAGGTCTGACTCTGCTTAGACTAAAGTCTGCTCACTGAACCTTCAATAATGTCCAGTATAGAATATGTGCTCATGCTGCAGTGGAAACAGAATGAATATTGTGTCTGACTCCATCATGAGCTTGGAGGACTGCATCCATACATCTCTGACATGACTCAAATCACTGATTAATAAAGTCATCTGGAATGGTGAAGAAAGCCTTCTTGCAGGACTCCCAGAGTTCATCAAGAGTCTTTGTGTTCATCTTCAACGCCTCCTCCTTCATCTTACCCCAGACGTGCTCAATAATGTTCATATCTGGTGACTGGGCTGGCCAATCCTGCAGCAGCTTGACCTTCTTTGCTTTCAGGAGCTTTGATGTGGAGGCTGAAGTATGAGAAGGAGCGCTATCCTGCTGGAGAATTCCCCCTCTCCAGTGGTTTGTAATGTAATGGGCAGCACAAATGTCTTGATACCTCAGGCTGTTGATGTTGATCATCCACTCTGCAGATCTCTCACACACCCCCATACTGAATATAATCCCAAACCATGATTGTTCCTTCACCAAACTTGACTGATTTCTGTGAGAATCTTGGGACATGCAGGTTCCAGTAGGTCTTCTGCTCTATTGGTGATGATTATGATGCAGATCAACAGATGATTCAGCGGAGTAATCCACCTTCTGACACTTTTACACACGATCAACGAGAAGACAAGTTATTATGTGTTGCTCTTAGAGCTGAGATCCACGATAAGACGTTTGTCAGGCAGTGTATAAAGACACTGACCAAATCAATATATATATATATATATATATATATATATATATATATATATAATATAATAAGGGCTGTACCTAATCAATATATAATATCCATTTATAATATTTATATATATATGAATGTAATGTTGTGGTTTTGAGCATATATATTGTGCCTGTAGCTCTGATCGTCAGTTTTCTCTTCTGTGTTGCTCTGGCTTTGGTCGTCAGCAGGCGGAGGATGTGATTGGCTCTCTGTGGGCCAATCAGAGGCCGGCTTGTGTTTCTGTGCCCTGCTGAGGGTGTGTGTGTGTGTGTGTGTGTGTGTGTCTGAAGCAGCAGATGGAGACGGTGAGGGATTCTGGACACTGACGGTCACTGCTGAGATCAAAGCACCAACACATCCTCACAGCATACATGTGTGTGTCTGACTGTGTGTGTGTGTGTGTGTGTGTGCATATGTGTGTCTGAATGAACGTGAATGTCATATTCTGCTGTAATATTTATTGCACAAAAACTAATTTAAGCTGCATGGGTATATCTGTACGCACAATTATTCAGTTTTATTGTATGCCGATCATCATTAGAACAGTGTATAATCAAAAACACATAAGTCTGACACACCAGTCTGCTAGGGATTGTTGTTTAGCTTACTGAAAAACCTTTTAAACCAGTAACAGAGTGGACATTTTCCATCATCTCAGTATTTAGCTCCAGATGCTTTTATAGCACTGAAAATGGAGTGTAATACTACCGAAAATATTCCATAAATAGCCATATGAGTCTTATAAAGTTAATATCTTCAGGACAAAACGTCCCTAAATACAAATATAAACATTATTTAGTTAAAAATACACTCTAGTGGGATACAGTGAGGGGTTTGGGCAGGTTTAGTGTTCTTCTGGAGGAGAAATGTGCTCATGTTTTCACCTTAAAGGACTTTTTGAGTGTGAGTTTTTTTTATTTTCTTACTCTTGGCACACACACACACAATGAGCGCCGTGTGTTTTATGTGTTGTGAGATTTACAGAAACACACACACTCTGAAAGCACTTGTTCAGTCTGACGCTGCACTGAACCGAGAGCCAGGAGAGAAAATAAAATGTGCACCAGCAATCTGCTCATCACGGGCTTTCAATCACACACACACACATATACACTCACAGAGAGAGAGAGAGAGACACACACACACAAACACACACACACACACACACACACACACACACACACACACACAGAGACTCAGAGAGAGAAACACACACACAGACACACACACAGGGCTCCTGCCAGCTATAAATCAATCCACTACAAAGAAGCCCAGCGCTCTGAAAGAACTAAACAGCTCCTGAGAGAAAAACACACACACGGTATCTCTTCATTCACACACACAGGAGAGAGTGCTCTTCCCAAACCTGGAGAAACATTTAGAAAAGCCAAGCACACACACACACACACACACACACACACACAAACACACAGACACCCCGCTGGCATCCCTTTTGAAAAATCCCTTTAAACAAACAAACAAACAAATAATACACACGTCTACTCTTGTGTGTTGATGATTAGTTCATTTGAAGCGTGCTGCTGCAGAACAACACATCTTTACTGAGTCTTTTTTATTTGTAATTTGACCCTTTAGGTGCCATTATGTATCTTTACTGTGAGATGTGGACCCTTTAGGTGCTAATAACTATATTTAATGCACAATATGGACCCTTTAGGTGCTTTTAGGTGCCAATTTGTATCTTTAAGACACTATATGTAACTTTAAGGTACAATTTACACCCTAAAGAGCTAATATGTATCTTCAAGTGAGATGTAGCCCCTTTAGGTGCTAATAAGTATCTATAAGGCCCTGTAAAGACCCTTATGGTGCAATTTGGACTCTTTAGGTGCAAATATGTAACTTTAAGGCACAATCTGGACCCTTTAAGGGCTAATATGCATATTTTAAGGCATAATAGTGACACTGTAGGAGCTAATACGTATCTTGAAGGGTTAGGGTTTATGTGACTTTAAGACACTATATGGACCTTTTAAGTGCTATTATGTTTCTTTAAGGCGCAATATGGACCATTTAAGAGCCAATTTGTATCTTTAAGGTACTATATGTAACTTTAAGGTGTGATACGACCCTTAAGCCACTAATATGTATTTTTTAAGGCACAACATTGACACTTTAGCTACTAATAAGTATCTTTAAGGCACAATTAAGACCCTTTAGGTGCAATATGGACCCTTTAAGTGCTAATATGCATCATTTAAGGCATAATAGTGACACTTTAGGTACTAATACGTATCTTTAAGAGAGATGTGGACCCTTTAGGTGTTAATAAGTATCTTTAAGGCACAATATGCACCCTTTAGGTGCTATTATGTGACTTTAAGGCACTATATGGACCTTTAAGGTGCGATATAGACCCTTTAGGCACTAATATGGATCTTTAAAAGCCCAATATGGACCCTTTAAGTGCTATTATGTATCTTTAAGGCACAACATGGACCCTTTAAATGGCAATTTGTAACTTTAAGGTGTGATATGGACCCTTAAGCCACAAATATGCATCTTTTAAGGAACAATATTGACATTTTATGCGTTAATGTGTATTTTTAAGTCACTATATGGACCCTTATGGTGCAATTTGTACTCTTTAGGTGCAAATATGTAACTTTAAGGCACAATATGGACCCTTTAAGTGCTAATATGCATCTTGTAAGGCATAATAGTGACACTTTAGGTGCTAATACGTATCTTTAAGGTGCAATGTGGACTCTTTAGCTGCTAATATGTATCTTTAAGGCACAGTTTAGACTCTTTCGGTGGTTATATGTATATTTAAGGCACCATATGAACCTTTAACATGCAATTTGGGCCCTTTAGGTGCTAATATGTATCTTTACGGCACAATATTGACATTTTAGATGATAATATGTATGGTGCTATTATGTATATGTTAAAGCACAACATGGACCTTTTAGGTGCTATTATGTATTTTTGAAGCACAATATTGACCTTTAAGGTGCGATATGGACCCTTTAGGCACTAATATGTATCTTTTAAAGTCCAATATGGACCCTTTAGGTGCTATTATGTATCTTAAAGGCACAATATAGACATTTCAGGAGCCAATATGTATCTTTAAGACACACTTAGACCCTTTAGGTGATAATATGTACTCTTTAAGTACAAAATTGCTCCTTATGAAAACACAAACGTGAAACCCAGAAGATGATGTAAAACCCAGGAAAGCAGCTCTAAACTGACAGAATCCATTTGGTGACGGTCCAAACAACAGGTTTTCAGTAAGAGATCTGCGACCCTCTGAAAGTGCTGAGAGACTCCATTAGCCTGAACCGAAGAGCAGAAACACTGCTAAATTAAACATGACCAGCCCAAAAATACAAAAGAGCCGCCAGTCTGCTATGTGAAGTGTGATGATGGCCTAAATGTAGAGCTGCATCATAGTGGAAAAAACTGACATTGCTAGATTTTATTCTTCTAATATACATATACTGCGACATTGAGCATAATTTCAGCAGATGAATGGGTCTATTTGGACAGAATTCACCATGTTAGATACACTGACTGGGATGTTTTTATAGAGTAACAATCTTGTTTTTTCTTTTGACATTATTCTGCTTCCCCCATTGGCAGGGTAATCAGCTTGTTTTAAGGAAAAACTCACTTAATTTGAATCCTTATTTATTAAAACAGGACAATATTTTGCTTGTCTCTAAAATGCTTCGTTATTTAAGAGTTTGTAGATATTTGGACTAGAAACAAGACAAAAACTGGAATAAAAGCATTCTCTGCAATGTAGCGTGAGTTAGCGCAGCATGCGGTGGGATGCTCGAGGGTTGGAAAGAGAAGAGCCCTGCGTCAACAAACACAACACAAGCCATCAAACACACACACACCTGAACACAGCACAGAGCGTGAGGCGCGCTGCTCTCCAATCTTCCCATGCTTTCAACCACAGGCTTAAAAAATGTATGACCCCTCAGAAAATCTATTCTCCACAGCCGCAGGCGAGAGCGGAGCGAATCTGGCATGATCTCTGGCCTCAGACCAGCGCATTAGCGTTTATACCGCTGATGGTGTCGGTGTGTGTGACGACAACACACTTTCTGTCCTTACAGAGAGTTCACAGATACAGCAAAACTTCTTCATGCTCTGCTAATGTTTGGAAAACATGTTGTATGTAAGGATTAAAGGGCACCTATTTACAAAAATGACTCCTATAAGGGGTTTAAACCCTGTAGTGTGTGTGTCAGCAGTGTGTGAATATATCCAGCCTCTAATGGTCAACATGAATTAATTGTGTTTGTTATAATCAGAGGCGTCACGGTGGTGCAGTGGGTAGCACGATCGCCTCACAGCAAGAACTGGTTCCCAGCTGGGTCAGTTGGTGTTTCTGTGTGGAGTTTGCATGTTCTCCCTGTGTTGGTGTGGGTTTCCCCCACAGTCCAAACACATGCGCTATAGGAATTGATTAACTAAATTGGCCGTAGTGTATGAGTGTGTGTGTGTGTGTGTGTAAATGAGTGTGTATGGGTGTTTCCCAGTACTGGGTTGCAGCTGGAAGGGCATCCGCCATGTAAAACACATGCTGGAATAGTTGGTGGTTCATTCTGCTGTGGCGACCCCTGATAAATAAGGGACTAAGCCATTATGTATCTGTACTGTGAGATGTGGACCCTTTAGGTGCTAATAAGTATCTTTAAGGCATAATGTGGACCCTTTGGGTGCTATTATGTATCTTTAAGGTGCAATTTGGGACTTTCATGTGCCAGTTTGTATCTTTAAGACACTATATGTAACTTTAAGGTCTCAATAAAGACCCTTAAAGAGCTAATATCTTTTAAGGATGCACAATATTGACACTTTAGGAGCTATTGTGTATCTTCGAGAGAGATGTGGCCCCTTTAGGTGCTAATAAGTATCTTTAAGGCACAATACGGACCCTTTAGGTGCTAATAAGTAACTATAAGGCCCTGTAAAGACCCTTATGGTGCAATTTGGACTCTTTAGGTGCAAATATGTAACTTTAAGGCACAATATGGACCCTTTAAGTGTTATTATGCATCTTTTAAGGCATAACAGTGACACATAATAGTGACACTTAAGGTGCTAATAAGCATCCTTAAGGCACAATGTGGACTCTTTAGCTGCTAATATGTATATTTAAGTGAGATGTGGTCCCTTTAGGTGCTATTATGTGACTTTAAGACACTATATAGACCTTCAATGTCAAGTGCCAATTTGTATCTTTAAGGTACTATATCAACCTTTAAGATGCTATTTGGGCTCTTTAGCTGCTACACTCTCAGAAATAAAGGTACAAGAGCTGTCACTGGGGTGGTACCTTTTCGAAAGGTACATATTTGTACTTAAAAGGTATATATTGGTATCTCATAGGTACTCTTTTGTACTTCTTTGGTACTAGTATGTACCCTTGAGGTATTAATAAGTACCCTTTAAGTACAAATATGTACCTTTCAAAAAGGTACCACCCCAGTGACAGCTCTTGTACCTTTATTTCTGAGAGTCTATTATGTTTCTTTAAGGCATAATAGTGACACTTTAGGTGCTAATAAGTATCCTTAAGGTGCAATGTGGACACTTTAGCTGCTAATATGTATATTTAAGGCACAATTTAGATCCTTTAGGTGCAACTATGTATATTTAAGGCACTATATTAACCTTTAAGGTGCAATTTGGGTGCAATTAGCTGCTATTATGTATCTTTAAGGCACAATATTGACACTTTATATGCTAATACATATCTTTACGTGAGAAGTGGCCCTTTTAGATGCTAATAAGTATCTTTAAGGCACAATATGGATCCTTTAGGTGCTATTATGTGACTTTAAGGCACTATATGAACCTTTAAGGTATGATATGGACCATTTAGGCACTAATATGTATCTTTTAAAGCCCAATTTGAACCCTTTAAGTACTATTATGTATCTTTAAGGTGCAATATGGACCCTTTAAGTGCCAATTTGTATCTTTAAGACACTATTTGTAACTTTAAGGTGTGATATGGACTCTTAAGCCATTAATATGGGTTTCCTCTGGGTGCTAGTCCAGTCCAAACACATGCGCTATAGGGGAATTAATCAACTAAATTGGCTGTAGTGTTTGAGTGTGTGAGAATGAGTGTGTATGGGTGTTTCCCAGTAGTGGGTTGCAGCTGGAAGTGCATCCGCTGTGTAAAACACATGCTGGAATAGTTGGCGGTTCATTCCGCTGTGGCGACCCCTGATAATAAGGGACTAAGCTGAATGAAAATGAATGGATGAATTGAATATCCACTATATGAGGAATATTCCTTTATAAACAGAAACAGGGTCTGACAGCAGAGGCAGGAGTGCAGAAATGAGAACAGAGAGCGAGCGGGAGTTATCAGGAGGAGCAGAGTCTCGCCGCAGGAGTTAATGTACACTATTTGTCTTCTTGCACTCGGTTACGCCTCATCTGTCCATCGCTGATCCTGATCCAGGTCAACAGCTCCACACGTCTGCACGAGTCCGCCACACTCACAGAAACACACGGATCAGGACACCACACAGCATTATGAGCATGTACAGCTGACCTGACATCAGCAGAACACATTCAGTGCACAACAGGCTTTTATAATGAATTTAAATATTCATTAGAGGTTTCTATTGAAGAGCTTTGAAATGCATCTTATTTGTCACAACAAGCAATCTGCAACGTTTTTCCATTAAAAAAAGTGTGCGATACTTAAAGGGGGGCTATTATGCAAAACACACTTCAATAAGGGGTTTAACCGCAGGTGTGTGTCAGCAGTGTGTGAATATCTCCAGCCTTTAATGGTCAACAGTAATGAATTGTATTTGTTATAATCAGACTTGATGCAGAAACACTTCGATTGACATTCTCCCTTTGTATGATGTCATCAGAGGGGGAAAGTCCCGCCCACTAGTGCCCATCACTCCCTCATTAGCATAAACAGCAGCCCTGGGTGAGAAGCAGCTGTCCATCAGCCATTAGAGTTTATCTGTTGAAGACAATATCAGTGACTTAGAGGATCATGTTTTGGTGTACTGTCCCTTTAAGAACCATGTGACCTGCTCTATAGGGAGTTTCTCTGGAAGAGCCAGAACGGTTGTTCAGTGAAAGTCTGCATGTTTATTATTATCAGTGTGAACCTGAGACGAGCTCCTCCAACAATCCTCTCAGTTCAGACCTGAAGGTGTTTCTGTGAGTTTCAGCACCTTAAAGACAGACGGATCTCACTGACGGAGGTGTGCTTCAATCACACCCCCAACAACAGAGGAGAAACCAAACTGTGCTAACACTGGAACATCACAGCGTCCAAAACAGTACACAAGAGGAATAAGCTCATTTAGCTCATTTAGCACATTAATTAATCCTCAAATATGACACGTTTAATAGAAAGATAAACCACACACAATCTCCAGCTGCTGGTCTACAGTATATCACTACCGCACATCCAGTATTCCCTACAGAGATTTGGTAAAGCCATGAGTCAAACCAACCAGACCACATGATAAAATACTACAGTCATGTATAATGAATACTGTAGTGTTATTGAATCATACTGTAGTAAAGTACTTGAATTAATGTGTTAATAATAGTATTAATAGTGATTCTACAGTTGCTATGGTAACACAACAACTACAGTAACCAATCTGTTGTGGTGATTCTACCGTTTCTATGGAAACCATTATAATAATTAATCTGTTGCAGTGATTCTACAGTCGCTATGGTAACACAACAACTATAGTAATTAATCTGTTGTGGTGATTCTACAGTTGCTATGGTAACACAACAACTATAGTAATTAATCTGTTGTGGTGATTCTACAGTTGCTATGGTAACACAACAACTATAGTAACTGATCTGTTGCGGTGATTCTACAGTTGCTATGGTAACACAACAACTATAGTAATTAATCTACTGTGGTGATTCTACAGTTGCTAAGGTAACACAACTATAGTAATTAATCTATTGTGGTGATTCTACAGTTGCTAAGGTAACACAACAACTATAGTAATTAATCTATTGTGGTGATTCTACAGTTGCTAAGGTAACACAACAACTATAGTAATTAATCTGTTGCGGTGATTCTACAGTTGCTATGGTAACACAACAACTATAGTAATTAATCTGTTGCGGTGATTCTACAGTTGCTATGGTAACACAACAACTATAGTAATTAATCTACTGTGGTGATTCTACAGTTGCTAAGGTAACACAACAACTATAGAAATTGATCTGTTGTGGTGATTCTACTGTTGCTATGGTAACACGACAACTACAGTAATATAAACAAATGAGCCAATACTGTAGTTTTCTAAAACTATATGGTTTCTTATAATACAACACACCACAGTTTACTGTACTACAGTATTTATTACAGTATATCAGTTCACTATAGTTATTACTACAGTATGCTGGAGCATTTGTTAACAAAGGGTTGTGAATACCATAATATATACAGTAAAATAGACTTTACTGTAAACAGTTTAGTATTTACTATAAATTACTATAGTACTTTTTATGTGGGCAAAGCAGAGATGTTTACAGAAATGAGTCAGAAAGACAATGATATAAGCTTCCAATGTCAAAACTAATTAAAGTGTAATGTAGCCTTAAATATTATTATTTATTTAGGTGTTTTTACAATTATCATGTACAGAAAACAACCTTCTAGTGGAAACCTTCTAGTGAAGAAAATTACACACTATGATTTTAAATGTGGCATTCATTCCAGAAATTCAAATGGAGTCCGAATTTTCAAGTAAAAAAAACCACACATTCGTTAATTGTGAACACACGCCCTCTAGTGGAGAAAATCACACACTGTGTCTTTCAATGTGGCATTCAATCCAGAACTGAATGGTTCCAAAATATTTTGCGTTGAAAAACTACACTTTTGTTTGTTGTGAATACACACCCTCTAGTGGAGGAAGTTATACAGTGTTCCTTTAAATGTTGCATCCATTTCAGAAATTCAACTGGATCCATAAACTTCGCATCAAAAAAACTACACATTTGTTTGTTGTGAAAACATGGTCGAGTCAGAATTTTTGTGTAAAATAATACAGCTTTGTTTCTTGAGAATGCACGCCCTCTAGTGGAGGAAACTCAACTGGATCTATAAACTTCGCATCAAAAAAACTACACATTCGTTAGTTGTGAAAACACACTGCATCTTTAAATGTGGCATTCATTCCAGAAATTCCAATGGTGTCCGAAATTTCAAGTAAAAAAAAACACACATTCGTTAACTGTGAACACACGCCCTCTAGTGGAGGAAGTTACACACTGTGCCTTTAAATGTGGCATTCACTGCAAAACTTTGAATGGTTCCAGAATATTTTGCATTAAAAATGACACTATTGTTAATTGTGAACACACGCCCTCTAGTGGAGAAAATTACACACTGTGTCTTTAAATGTGGCATTCATTCCAAAACTTTGAATGGTTCCAGAATATTTTGGCATTAAAAACTACACTTTTGTTTGTTGTGAATACACGCCCTCTAGTGGAGGAAGTTACACACTGTTCCTTTAAATGTTGCGTTCGATTCAGAAATTCAAATAGATCCATACATTTTGCATGTAAAACTACACAATTGTTTGTTGTGAATACACACCCTCCATGTGCCAAAATGATCCACTGTGTCTTTAAATGCACAATGAAGCAAGGCCTGCTGTGCAGCATCACTAAACTAAACCTGATGACATCAGGAAAACAATGGCTGGACAGGAAGTTCTGCATACGCAAACAGGAAGCGGACAGCGGCTCAACTGTGTTCTGTGTTTATTTGTGTTGTTCACTCGCATTATATTTGAATAAAAAAGGTCAATATTAGAGACGATCATGCGGGCATGTGTACTTTTGTGTGCTTCTGTCCTGACAGGATGAGCTGCTGCTATTTTAGACTCAATCTGACTCCATTTAAAGACTGCAGCAGAGAAACTTCCCTCCGCCGCTGGAGAAACTGGGTCTTCAGCAAACATGAGCAAAGTGTGTATGTAGGACACTTCAGCTTCAGCACTGCACCTTTTAGACCTTAGGTACGGGTTTATCTTCTGCGGGGAGATTATTTCATTTATATTTGTTTAATAAAAACACAGCAAAAATGTCAAATATTTTTAGAGTGAATATATCATCTAATATCTTTATTTGTGTGATGTAAATCTGTATTGTCAGCATTAGTGTCTCACGATACCATAGCAACTGTCGAATGACAACAAAAGATTAATGACTATAGTTGTTGTGTTACCATGGCAACGGTAGAATCACAACAACTGATTAATAACTATAGAGGTTGCATTACCATGCCCTTTGGAAAGGGTACCAAAACAGTGGTTCACTTTTTGGTACCTTTTGACAGTGAAAACGGCCTTAGAAACGTACCGAACTGTACCGTACCACTCAGCGGAAACAGGCCATCACAGGAGCAAACAGAATCATAAAGGGCAATCTAAAAGAGTAGTCAAAGGCAGGCAAGAGATCGGTTCAGGCGGCTAACAGCACAAAATCAGTGAACAGAGCGAGAGTCTGGATACACGGCACAGAAAACACAACATGGAAACCGCTTCGTGATGCTACAGGTAAAACAAGACTCAGCCCGGTGTGTGTGTGTGCAAGTGTGGTGTATAAGTAGTCCAGGATATCAGTCTGTGATGGGTTACCGACTGTTAAACAGTGGAAATGAGGAACAAGTGTGTGTGAGGTGCATGCTGGGAGTTGAAGTTCATTAATTATGGCAGAATTGTAGTTCTCCAGTGATCTGTAGCCACTAGATCGCTGGTGATCGTAACAAAAACACTAAAGTATTTTTTCATACTACAATAATGCTCAAATGAAGTCAAATAAAAACCCCTGGATCTGGAGTTACCGTTCATTGAGAAATCACTTTACATGAGAAGCTACAGGTTTATCAGTGTTCCTATCAGTTCAGGAAGATTTGCAAACCTCACACATGAAACATCGCATGCAAAACACACTGTTGATCTCATCGAACATTTCCACATCCAGAGAGATAAAACACACACACACAGCACGAATACACAGCAGAGGGAAAAATCCAGATCTCTACAGTCATAGTAAATCAAAACTAGGCGAGTTCCTTCTTTAAACACGCAGAATAATCTGATTCAAAGCAAAGACAAGACTATTTCACAGTAAAAACTCACCTCATTTTGACTCATTATTTCTGAAAACAGCACCATGGTTTGCTTGTCTAGAAAATGCTTCTTGATTTAGGAATATTTAGATATCTGCACTCGAAACTCTACACTTCTCTCATTTTATTAGTAGCTAATTGCTTTCAGTGGCAGTGAATAGTGAACAGAAGCACTGCTGACACAGCAATAAACCTGCATTAACCCTGTAAAGCCTGACATGATCATTAGAAAATAAACAGTTCAAGTGAAAGTCAGCCTTTAGTTTTCTTTCTTTACTATTATTAGTATTTGTTGATGCGTTTATGACTCACATAATAAAATTAATATAGAAGAAAAAGGGGCTGAAACAGAGTAAGTTATACGTTTTATAAATTAGTGAGACTAAGAAAAGCACACACTGCAAAAAAAGCTTTTCTTATTGAGGGTTTTTGTCTTGTTTCTATTCCAAATATCCAAAAATACTTAAATCAAGAAGCATTTTCTAGACAATCAATAAATATTGTCTTGTTTTCAGAATTAATCAGTCAAAATTAAGTGAGTTTTTACATTAAATTAAGCAAAATAATCTGCAATGAGGTAAACTAAATAATCTAGCTTTAGCTTTGACATACGATTATTCTGCTTACCTCATTGGCTGATTATTTTGGGGGTTTATTTAAGTAAAAACTTAATTTTGGCATATTATTTCTTAAAACAGGTCAATATTGTTTGCTTCTTGTTTATAGAAATATACTAAAAACTAGACTAAAATTCTAAGTTAGACTAAGCAGTGTAGTAAACTGTGTGCAAAAGCTTTTAATAATAAGTCTCAGCAGGCTTCACAGGGTTAAACACCATCATCATCATCATCAGCAGCAGCAGCAAGAGGAGACACACTGAGGTGAAGTTGCGTTGATATTCACTCATTTGGACTCTCCTTAATAATATAATTTCAGAAAAGTATCATTCTCCGATTCTAAATAGTGAAATCACATTAGCAGAAGTGAACTATCAGAGTAAAACACTGTTCACAGTCAATTAAACAGTGCTAATGTTGTTATAAAGTCGTATCTACATGTCAATTCAGACAGAATATTCACAATACACACTATATGGAGCGTGTCACAAACTGTCACTGTTCAGAAATGAGCGAATATAAACCCAACTTTAATTCACCCTAGAAGGCTCTATTGGGCTTAAACCCCATCTTCAGCAGACACATAATGATAAACACAGCGCTTATAGACATATGTGATTTCAGCAGCCCGTAATAATCCCCGGTCGCCGCTCCAGTGCAGGCCGGAGCTCCGACACTCACCCTCGGACAGCTCCAGCTCCAGCTCCGCCAGCCTCTCGCGCACCTCCGCCGGCAGGGTCATGCCGAGGGCCGGGGGCTCCAGCAGCATCATGAGCACTCCGGATCCGCGCTCCGCCATGCTGCTGCTGCTGCTGCTGCTGCTCGGGGCGTCGCGTCTCTCACCGCGGGCAGATGTGCGGAGCGGAGCGGCGGGGCGCGCGCATACAGACCGCCGGAGACGCGCGCTGGTGCGGGTCCACACCACACCACACCCTTCCCTTCTTCAAGCCGGACTCATGCCGGCAGATTTCCGTCTGATTCTCCGAGAAACAAAGAGAAACTCGCGGTAACTCCGATCCTGAGCGCGACACCAACGCCACTGCAGAGATCCTGATTCCTGACTCACCTACACACACATATGCACACGGGCGCGCAACACACACACATACACATACGCGTGCGCAATAACACACACACACACACAGACATTTATACAGTATATTTACATATGCATAAAGACACACGTCTGTACAAAGACACATACACCTATATAAACACACACACACATATACACTGAAATTGGTGAGCATGGACTGCACACACTGGATATTAATCCTTCTTCACCTGCAGCATCACTGATTGACAACCTGGGGCTCGTTTACTTCATAGAGTCATCAGAAACCGCGTTTACACTGTTATTCACTTACACACACTCCTCACTGGCCATATATTCACTCACACACACACACACACACACACAAATGCTGTTTTTTTTCTGTCTGAAATATCTGTAATGACACTTTTAAAGCTGGAGTTTATTCATTTGAAGCCAGTTTACTCAATGTTAATGTATTTATTAATGTGATAATGCATTATATCAGCAGTGTTGGTAATAAATATTCAATACATCATTTACAAACAGAACAGTTTATTAATGAACACACGATATACAAACAACAACAATAACAAACAATGATGAATGATCACATCTGTATTTTATTCAGTCAGTCCTTTTAAAAGTTCTCTAATATCATATAAAACTATGCATTCTATTACAATCTGATTTATAGTCACAATATTCTCGCACAAGTCACAACTGGGTTTCTGTTCCAGTAACGGATGTACATTTTAAAGTATGCAAAAACATTTGCAACAATAAATATAAACATTCATACTGAATGAGAATACGTCAGTAAACAGCACCACTCTTCACAGCTTAAATTAAAATATTTAAAAATCTTCATTTAAATAAGTGGTTTCATAAGGTCAGTCAGTTCAGCAGCGGACAGACCGACAGCGCTGCACAACACTGCCCACATGTGGACAGCACTGCACACTACAGTCACAAAGCCTCAGAAACATCAGAATTGATACAATTGATACCAACACCATTATGATGAGAACAAAAACACACAAGGATCCGGTGATCACAATCAGCTGCCTTCAGTTTAACACATAACACCTGACGCGGTAAACCATAGATGTTTACAGCGATTTAATTATCCCTGAACTCTCAGAATCGATCCATTTTTATCTTTATGTTCTTACAGTGGCTTTCGTATATTATCATAATAATATTGTGACTCTAGTTTATTTATTTATCTCTCTAAAGAGATCGGCTGGTTGAATCTGTGAACTATTGGTTTTTTTTAATATAATTTGATCTCATCTGAAGCTGCTTTTCTGGGTGTTGGGGTGGATTTTGATTTATTTCCCTCATCTTAATTCTTCTTGTTGTACTGTAAGATGCATTGAGGCTACTAAATTACGTTCAGGTCTATGTTTCATAGCACTAAATATATGTCGGATGATAAAATAAGTAAAATAAATACATAAAAACTAAAATTTAATTACCTTTCCACAAAGAAATACACAGAATATATACTTATATACATACAACAGATTAAATGTGTATATATATATATATATATATATATATATATATATATATATGTGTATGTATGTATGTATGTATGTATGTATGTATGTATGTATGTATGTATGTATATATATATGTATATATACACACACACACAAAACTGTCTGGTTCTGTCTGGTTCCTGAATCTGATTGGCTGATTGCCGTGCAATATTCAACAATATCAGAACTCATACAGCCTCCTCACCCTCGTGTATTACTCCACCCACATAGAGTGACAGCAGATCAATAAACTCAGTTTGACAAATATTGCAGCTAGATTGCGACTATGCAGTTTATTTATGAGGATAGTGCCTATTTTAAATTTTCATTATAAGATTTAGTGAATCGGCATCCATCAGCCCGTCATATATATATATATACGACTGTGTAAAAATACGAGTGCTTAAAGTGTTTTGATCTGTACATATTGTCTTTTTCCACAAATATTTGCTAATATATAATAATATTCTTATCTGAAAATTTGAATGTTATCAGTAGCTAAAAATGTAAATATACAGTTGAAGTCAAAATAATTTTTTTTTTCTTCAAATATTCCCCAAATGATGTTGAACAGATTGAGGAATTTCTCACAGTATTTCCTCTAATATTTGTTCTTCTGGAGAAAGTCTTATTTGCTTTATTTGGGCTAGAATAAAAGCAGTTTTTAATAGTTTTAAAGCCATTTTAAGCTCAATATTATTAGCCCCTTCAGCAATATTAGTGTTGGATTGTCTCCAGAATAAACCACTGTTATACAATGACTTGCCTAATTACCCTAACTTTACCCTAATTACCCTAGTGAAGCCTTTAAATGACACTTTAAGCTGAATACTAGTGTCTTGAAGAATATCTAGTCTAATATTATGTGCTGTCATCATGACAAAGAGAAAAGACATCAGTTATTAGAGATGAGTTATTAAACTATTATGTTTAGAAATGTGCTGAAGAAAAATCTTCTCTTTGTTAATCAGAAATTGGAGGAAAATATACAGACGGGCTAATAATTCTGACTTTAACTGTATATAAAACATTTGATCTGAGCATGGCTAATCCAGAAAATAGATAATAACTCTATTAACGAAGAACTGATCATATTAATATCAGTAATAATGATGTGCAATGTTTTGAAATGTTAAACAGTTTCTCTGATCCGGTTTCAGGTGTGTGAGAGGTGAAAATAATCACTGCAGTGTTAATGCTGTAAAACAGGGTAATCTGCGGGTAAAGCGGAGTCTGTGTGGATGAAGAGTTTTTTCCTCAGGTGTAGAGAGTCCTGAGATCCTGCAGACTGACGGTTGTGTTGGTTTGCTGCACGGTTTACCGCGGTGTGCATATCTAGCAGATCAGCCCGTCTGAAAACACACAGAAACATTCATCACTACAGGGTGCAGATCTACTGAACGAGGGTTACTGGCATGCATGTGGAGTTGAAGTCAGCATTATTCCCCTCCTGTGAATTTCCTTTTCAAATATTTCCCCAATGATGATTAACAGAGGGAGGAATTTTCCACAGTATTTCCTATAATATTCTTTCTTCTGGAGAAAGTCTTATTTGATTTCCCCCTCTGATGACATACAAAGGGAGAGTGTCAGTCAAAGTGTGTCTGCAGACTGTTTCTATCAAGTCAAACACGATTAATTCATGTTCACATTAGAGGCTGCTGGAGATATTTACACACTGCTGACACACAACTGGGGTTAAACCCCTTATAGAAGTGATTTCTGCATAACTGGTCTCTTTATAAGAACAGAAGACACACGTTTCCAGAAAGTGGTACTGAAAGCAGTAGAGTTTCTGACCTGCCTCAGTGCCGATGCAGTCCAGGATTAAGCACACTCCTCTGGGCTCTCTGTGAACACTGTACACCTGCTCCTGTTCAGACATCAGATCAGCTTTAAGCACACACTGATAACCATCTGACACACACTTTCACCACCTCAGTGTATCTGCAGTCTACACACAACACACTGCCACCAGACACTGTCTATACGAGTACTCCTGCTGTACTGTTGCTTTGCATCTAAAACCATGCGTGCTATTGACTACATGAGTTTGAGTCTTGTTTTCAGTCCAAATATTTACAAATTCGTAAATCAAGAAGCATTGTCTAGACTTTTCGAAAATATAGTCTTGTTTTCAGAAATAACGAAGCAAAATTAAGTGAGTTTTTCTTTAAAACAAAGCACAATGATCTGCTGTGGAGATTTTCATATTGTAATTTTTTTCACTTGAGCCTCTCTTAAAATAGTGGACAGTTGATTGTTTAATAGACTCTTGTTCAGTAATATGAATTTAATGCAGAAATGTAGCTTGTACTGTATCCTACTGTCCACAATTGACCAATGTCTGCATTGTTATGAGTATCGGTATCAGTATCAGTACCATAATCTGTATCAGTGTCAGTAATGGTATCTGTAACAATATCAGTGTCGATTGCAGTATCAGTACTAGTATCGGCATTAGTGTCGGTAACAGTATCTGTAACAATATCAATAGCGGTATCAGTGTCGCTATCATAATGGTATCGGTATTGGTAACAGCATCAGTAGCGGGATCAGTGTTGATAACATTATCAGTATTGGTAATGGTATCAGTTCGTAACATTGTTAGTATCTGTAAAGGTATCGTATTAGTATCTGTAACAGTATCAATGTCAGTAAAGGTATTAGTATTGTAACGTATCAGTATCTGTAAAAGCATCTGTAACGTTATCAGTATCGATATCTGTATCAGTGTCTGTAACTGTATTAGTACCGGTATCGGTAATTGGTAACTTTAACAGTAGCAGTATTGGTTATAGTATCAGTGTCAGTAAGGGTATCGGTGTCAGTATCTGTAACGTTTTCAGTATCGGTAATGGTATTAGTGTCGGTAACTGTATTAGTACCGGTATCGGTAATTGGTAACTTTAACAGTAGCAATATTGGTTATAGTATCAGTGTCAGTAATGGTATCGGTATCAGTAACGGTGTCAGTATCTGTAACGTTATCAGTATCGGTAATAGTATCAGTGTCAGTATCGGTATCAGTGTCTGAAACGTATCAGTATTGGTAACGGTATCAGTTCGTAACAGTATTAGCATCTGTAAAGGTATCTGTATTAGTATCTGCAACAGTATCAGTGTCAGTAAAGGTATTACTATTGTAATGTATCAGTATCTGTAAAGGCAACTGTAATGTTATCAGTATCTGTAATGGTATCAGTATCGGTAACTGTATCAGTGTCTGTAACTGTATCGGTAATGGTAACTTTAACAGTAGCAGTATTGGTTACAGTATCAGTGTGAGTAAAGGTATTGGTATCAGTAACAATGTCAGTCTCTGAAACGTTATCAGTGTCGGTAATGGTATCAGTGTCAGTGTCTGAAACGGTATCAGTATTGGTAACGGTATCAGTTCGTAACACTTAGTATCTGTAAAAGTATCTGTATTAGTATCTGCAACAGTATCTGTATTGGTAACGGTATCAGTATCGGTAACTGTATCTGTAACAGTATCATTATTGGTAACAGTATCAGTATCTGTAATCGTATCAGTGCCAGAAATGGTCTCAGTATTGGTAACAGTGTCTGTAATGATATCAGTAGCGGAATGAGTGTGAGTAACGATATCGGTATTTTAACAGAATCAGTATCAGTAATGGTATATGTAACGTTATCAGTATTGGTAACGGTATCAGTACTGTAACAGTATTAATATCCATAACAGTATCAGTAGTGGTATCAGTGTCAGTAACGGCAATTAGTATGCAACGTTATCAGTATAAGTAAGTGTATCAGTGTCAGTAATGGTATCAGTATTGTAACGTTATCAGTATTGATAACCATCAGTAACGGTGTCTGTAATGCTATCAGTTTTGGTAACGGTATCGGTATCAGTAACAGTATCAGTAGTGGTAACGGTATCAGTGTCGGTAACAGTATCAGTATTGGTAACAGTATCTGTGTCCATAATGATATCAGTGTCAATAACGCTATCAGTAACAGTATCAGTATAACAAAATGCTAATTCTTGATAGCAACATGCTAATTTATACTAGAAACATTCTAATAACAAGCTAATTCATGCTAAAATCATGCTTCCAGCATGCTTATTCATACTAGAATCATGCTAATTTATACTAGACATGCTGAAACGATACTAGCGACATGCTATTTCATGCTATAAACATGTTAAGTAATACTTAAAACATGCTAGTGGAGGCAATCCAAAACTAATATTGCTGAAGGGGGCTAATGATTATGACCTTAACATTTTAATTTTAAAAAAATGCTTTAAACTGCTTTTATTCCAACGAAACTAAAACAAAAAACCCCAAAGATTTCTCCAGAATTAAAAAAAAAAAGAAAATACTGTGCAAATGAACTGTTCTAACATCACTTGTGAACTATTAAAAAACCCATTCACATGAGGGCCAATAATCCTGTCTTTATGAGTAAGCATTAACGAGATATGACAGATGAGCAGTCAGCTGAACTCTCACCTGTGGTTTTGCGCAGGTCTGAGGTCTGTCAGCAGAGCCTTGTTTGGTCGTTTTTGCTGTAAAAAGAGCTTTCGGTTAGAAGAGAAAAACGAAACCAGAGGAAACCCTGCCTGTGGAAGTCCCAGAAAACCCAATTATAGATGACGGCGATGATGCAGAAAGAGGAACTGAGTCAGAAAAACTGTCGGTCTGTCACACATCGCTCCTCCACACGTCTGAAATGTGGAAGTCAATCTAAATCTGCTGTCATTATGAGTGTCATTACAACTCTTTTTGTTCCAGCCACAACCCAGTACTGGGAAACACCCACAAACTCTCACACACAGCCAATTTAGTTCATCAATTCCCCTATAGTGCATGTGTTTGGACTGTGGGGGAAACCCACACCAACACGAGGAAAACATGCTTTAATATATCCTTTACACAATATTACAGTCTCAGAATTGTAACTACATACATATATATACACATATACATAGATATACACATACATATATATACATATATATACATATATATATATATACATATATATACATACATATGTATATGTATATGTTTGTGTGTGTATATATATATATATATATATATATATATATATATATATATATATATATATATATATATATATATATATATATATATATATATATTTATATTTATATATATATATATATATACTAAAACAGTGTTATATATATTATTATTATCTACATTACTGTGTACTCGCCATTAAACCGTGACTGTTTTTGTACCTTAAAGCACACCCAGTGGTTGAACTAGGTATTGCGCTCCTGGTTCAAAATACATTCAAGTGCAGGTTGCCAGATTGACAACATCAACAGCAGTGTGCCTGACTAGAGTCTAAAGGCTGATTTAAAGCTTATTTAAATCATGTTCTAACTAAAAGCAATGGCACACGATAGAAGGAATAGTTTCTATATTAAAATGAGTTTGTGTTCTAACCAACACCTGAAATGTATATTTTTCTTGCAGCTGAACAACAGAAAACTGACAATGATCAGCTTTAGATTCAGTGTCTAATGCTAATAATGTGAGTTTGAATGCCATTTTACATGACATTTATTGCCATACTACTGAAAGCAGCAGCAGATAGTTCAGCTCAGATCTGGAGAATAATATATACCTCTGAAACTGAACTTTAGCCTGCTACTGTATTTAACAGAGACAATTTTCTAATCATAATAGTTTTGATTTCTAATAACAAATTACTTTTGTCTTGGCCATGATGGCAGTTTATAATATTTTAGGTAGTGTGTCTTCTGTAATGTGAGTGATGTACGGTTATATATTTCTATACTTTATTTATATTTGTATATAGTGACCGTAGATAAACTCACAGGTCTGCTGGAAACGTCTGATCTTGTTGAGGAGGTCAGTTCTGCGAATGGACATCAGGATCTGTTGCAGAAACTCCAGCTTCTGACTTGAGATCAGCTCC
>NC_079443.1:673637-763637 GCF_903798145.1 Danio aesculapii
AGCTTCTCCAGATCCACCACGATATCCAGAAAACTCTACAATACAACAATAAAACACTGTTCAGAGCACTGTCCAAAACACAACCAGTTACAACTGTTTAACTTCTTTAAGCGCAACCTTAAAGGCACAGTTCACCCAATTCTGTCATCATTTATGAGTTTCTTTCTTCTGTTGGACACTAAAGAAGATATTTTGAAGAATGTTCAATATCAATAGTTACAGGTTACCAGCATTCTTCAAATTATCTTCTTTAGTGTTCAACAGAAGAAAGAAACTTAAACAGGTTTGGAACCAGTTGAAGGAGAGTAAACAGTGAGTTCATTATTGAGTGAGCGGCCCCTTTAAATAAATAGCTGAACATTCTTTATTCAGGAAACACAAGAGCACAGTTACCTGGACATTCTGCAGCTTGTGTTTTGATAAAGTGTCTCTCAGCAGGAATATCAGAGACTTCAGGTCCTCTGTGTCCATCTCCTCACTAACATCACACATCAGGACTCTGAAGACACAACAAAGCTCTGCATTTTACTAATGAGCCGGAGAAAAAAAACACAAAGACATGATATTCTTAAAAACAAAACAAACAAAAAAAAACACACTTTCTGAGTCGGGGAAATGCCTGTGACAAAATCTGATGCCCCCAGTGAAAAAAACATGTATTAATGGTAAATTCACTATTTTTATTATTAAATTACAAGTAAAATTGGTCATTTGGTCAACTTTCATTCATTTGGTTAATTTGTCAGGTGAAAACTGTCCAAAAATTGACTGGGATACATAAGAGATAAGATAACTACAGTGATTAATCTGTTGTGGTGATTCTACAGTTGCTATGGTAACACAACAACTACACTAATGAATCTGCGGTAATGATTCTACAGTTGCTATGGTAACAACGACTACAGCAATTAATCTGTTGTGATGATTCTACAGTTACTATGGTAACACAACGACTACAGCAATTAATCTGTTGTGATGATTCTACAGTTACTATGGTAACACAACAACTATAGTAATTCATCTGTTGTGGTGATTCTACAGTTGCTATGGTAACACAACGACTACAGTGATTAATCTGTTGTGGTGATTCTACAGTTGCTATGGTAACACAACGACTACAGTAATTCATCTTGTGTGGTGATTCTACAGTTGCTATGGTAACACAACAACAACAATTAATCTGTTGAGGTGATTCTACAGTTGCTATGGTAACACAACGACTACAGTAATTAATCTGTTGTGGTGATTCTACAGTTGCTATGGTAACACAACGACTACAGTAATTAATCTGTTGAGGTGATTCTACAGTTGCTATGGTAACACAACGACTACAGTAATTAATCTGTTGTGATTCTACAGTTGCTATGGTAACAACGACTACAGTAATTAATCTGTTGTGGTGATTCTACAGTTGCTATGGTAACACAACGACTACAGTAATTCATCTTGTGTGGTGATTCTACAGTTGCTATGGTAACACAACAACAACAATTAATCTGTTGAGGTGATTCTACAGTTGCTATGGTAACACAACGACTACAGTAATTAATCTGTTGTGGTGATTCTACAGTTGCTATGGTAACACAACGACTACAGTAATTAATCTGTTGAGGTGATTCTACAGTTGCTATGGTAACACAACGACTACAGTAATTAATCTGTTGTGATTCTACAGTTGCTATGGTAACAACGACTACAGTAATTAATCTGTTGTGGTGATTCTACAGTTGCTATGGTAACACAACGACTACAGTAATTAATCTGTTGTGGTGATTCTACAGTTGCTATGGTAACACAACGACTACAGTAATTAATCTGTTGTGGTGATTTTACAGTTGCTATGGTAACACAACGACTACAGTAATTAATCTGTTGTGGTGATTCTACAGTCGGCTCACCTGTATTCTGGCAGTGTGTGCTGGTTCTTCAGCAGAGTCTCCGCCATGCTCCTGCTGCTCTTCAACACTCGTCTGAGCAGGTCGTAGCGTTTGATCCTCAGCAGGAGCTCCAGCAGAAACACACGCTCGCTCCGGCACAGCAGCGATTGTGTGCAGACTCTGAGCTCTGAGGAGTGTGTGAGCTCTGAGTGTGTGTCCAGAGCGCCGCACAGATAGCAGATCCTCCGACACTCATCAGCACTGAGCTCAGCTAAGATCTGACTGACGGAGTGACACACAGCCGACATCACCAACACTGACCAGAGAACACACTTGGCTGAAATCAAAACCGATATTGTAAACAAAATAATTCACAGTAACCAAATTTGCCAGTAAGACTTTACATTTACAAGCCCTCAGTTAATAAATAATTACAATTCTGCTGTATTTTTACATGACTACTGTAATTATTAATTTGCAGTGTGCTTGTAAATTTACAGGAAACTCAAACTGCTAGTGAGTTCCTGTAGAATTCTACTACTTTATTCAGTTTGTGTGTGGAAATAGTGGTCAGATGCTGTAGAAGAGGACATTTTGTCATGTTATTTTTAAGGAAGTCTCCTCTGCTCACCGAGCCTGCGTTTACTTCTTCAAAAGCACAGTGAAAACAGTCCACTGAATTAAATTGAATATTACTTACAATTCAAAAGAGCTGTTTACTATTTGAATACTAACAGAGAGAGAGAGAGAAAGTAAATAAATAAATAAAAACATGGTGGAAATAAATGCAGAATGTTAAAAATTTCCTTGAGCTTAGTCATTTGATCATCAGGGTCGCCACTGCGGAATGAATCGCCAACTAATCCAGCATATGTTTTACACAGCAGATGCCCTTCCAGCTGCAACCCCGTACTGGGAAACACCCATACTCACTCACTCAGACACTACAGCCAGTTTAGTTCGTCAATTCCTCTATAGCACATGTGTTTGGACTGTGGGGGAAACCGGAGCACTCGGAGGAAACCCACACCAACACGGGGAGAACATGCAAACTCCACACAGAAATGCCAACTGACCCAGCCGAGGCTCGAACTAGAGACCTTCGAACCAGCAACCACTGAGCCAACGTGCTGCCCATGTTAAAATAAGAAAGACCGCAGTGAAGTAAACGCAGAACAGGATCAGGTTCACACAGACAGGACAGTATTAATAACACAACTATGAATGAAACCATTCATAAACAAAATGGCTGCTAAAGGGTTAAATGACATCATCACCATCATTCATAAAACACCGCAATGAGGCAATTTATAAGTAACCCAAACTCAATTTGGAATTTTATCCCAAATTATTTTTTCAAACTGGGTGGTCTCCCTTTTCTACTGATTTGTAACTATAGATTGCTAGGATCCCTTATAAATTATCAAATTTTCATAAGCAAGCTTTACTCGCATGGTCACTGATTTACTAACACTATTTTTCTCCTCATCAATATTTAACTGGAACAATCAGGACATTTTGTATAAAAACAAATCTTTATTATTATATATTATTATTAGTTATTTAATTCAGAAGGTCTTCTTTTAAATTATAAAGAGTTTTTGAGCAAGTTTGGTTTCCCGGTCACTCCAAAAGCATTTTCCATTGTAATGGATGCAATTCCTAAAGCTGTTATAATGCTTTTTAGAGGCAATGGTGGAGCATTCAATGTTTCGTCCGTGCCATTGCACCCCTTGGAAACTTCAGTGGGAAAAATATGTTTATTTATCACAACCTTCCTCATGTAATTACAAAATCAGGTCTCTCTTTCAAAAGGAAACTGTAACAACCCCATATGTGAAGTTTATTTGGATGGAAATATATGACCAGATTCAATAGAAAAAAGGTCTGTCTTTATCTGTAAAATATATAATAACTAACAAAATTAGAGAAATTTCATTTAAACTGTTAGACAAATCTTTTCAGAAATGTCTTGGCTGGGTAAAATCTAAGTCAGATATAGAGACATGCTGCTGTTTCTGTCATATACCCAATGAAACTGCTGGTCATATGTTTTGGAAATGCCCTCATACACAATGCTTTTGGATTGAACTTTCCCTGGTCATTCATCGCAAAATACTACCGGGATTCTTGTTCTCTTTTAAGGATATCCTATTGGGTTTTTTCAATACTCCTGATGATAAAAGCAAGGAATATTTCATTATTAATCTTCTTTTAATCCTTGCTAAATTCCATATACACCGCTGTAAATTCTCTCAACGTACACCTGCTGTTAGAAAAGGAAACTCAACAGTACAGTAGAACTATTGCTTCCTATTAGAACTGTTCACTTATTTTCCTTTTTTAATTTTCTTAACACATAATTTTATGTTATTATTAATTTTTGTTGTTGTCTTTTCTCGTGTATGTGCCTATGTGATGCTACTTCTCTGTAAAACTCATGTACACTCTTTGTAACAAATTTGTGTGATGTTGTTATTTTTACCCTGATATTAATGAAAAATAAATAAATAAATAAACACCTTAATGTGTCAATAAAATCCCCTTCAAGCTTTGTTTTTTTTATGACAGTCAGTTTAACACCATTATCATCACACTCAGATCAGATACACCTCATATTAATACCTGAAAGTGTTTGGCGTGTGGAGTTTGTGAGCGCGTAACGGGTTTAATATGCAGAGCGGCTTTATCTTGACATATCCTGCAGTAAAAGGTTAAATGAGTCGATCTTACCTCCTGTGTGGATCGTGAGAAATGTAGAAATGAGGACTTCGGCATTTTGACCACTGAAGGAGCGCCAGAAATAAGCGGAACGAGTGGGTGACGAAAAGGAAAGCGGAAGTAGCTTAATGAGGAACGTACCACTACGTCATCCCCGCGACTACGGAGATTATGATGAAATTAAATAGAACTAAATTATTCGATAACAATATGAATTGTGAAAGATAGCATATTATTCAATTGTTCGTGTTATTGAGAAAGCTATATATGACAGAGACGATCATCTCGAGTAAGTGTGAAAATGTTTTCACCATCAGACTCGTGTTATGATGATCGCCTAGTGTTTCACTCACTCCTCATGTTGGCGGTAAAGTCCATCCGTTCCTCCTTTACTGGCAGGACAAATCCAAAATAAAACTCTCAGCAGAGAAAAGTCGAATGTGTTTAGATCCGACAAAGCCCACGTGAAAAAATACTATAGGAAACTACAGTCAATACTGCAGTGTTTTTCAACCATGCTATAGTAAAGAACTTGAGTTAATCTGTTGTGGTGATTCAACAATTGCTATGGAAACAAGAACTATAGTAATTAATCTGTTGTGGTGATTCTACAGTTGCTATGGAAACAAGGACTATAGTAATTAATCTGTTGTGGTGATTCTACAGTTGCTATGGAAACAAGAACTATAGTAATTAAACTGTTGTGGTGATTTCTACAGTTGCTATGGAAACAAGAACTATAGTAATTAAACTGTTGTGGTGATTCTACAGTTGCTATGGAAACAAGAACTATAGTAATTAAACTGTTGTGGTGATTCTACAGTTGCTACGGTAACACAATAACTATAGTAATTAATCTGTTGTGGTGATTCTACAGTTGCTATGGTAACACAACAACTATAGTAATTAAACTGTCGTGGTGATTCTACAGTTGCTATGGAAACAACAACAACTATAGTAATTAAACTAGTCACGATTCTACAGTTGCTATGGTAACACAACAACTATAATAAAAACTACTTAAAATTAATTTACAATACAAATGAAACTCATTTAATTCCTAAATTGGAGTCAAACATGACCTTTTAATTTTAATTGAAAAAAACTTTAAAATGTTTTAAACAATAAATGTATCACTCCAATACGTTTTAAATGAATAACACAATTTTCTGAGTAGATGAATATGAATAAACAATTTCTTATTATAATTTTGTTATTATTATATACTTAATATACTATTATTATAATTTATTTCTACAAAAAAAATATATATTATTTTCAAAAAATTGTGTTATGCAAAACATCCGAATAACAAAATAAAACAATTACTTCTCTCAATTTATACCTTATATTTCCATTTTCACTCATTTCTCATTCATTTTTCTCTTAAATGTAATATAATATTCAATATTTTTTCTCAGGGTTTTCTCCTTTAATGTACAGGACAGTAGAGAGTGTTGACAGGAAAGCATGGGGAGCAGAGAGAGGAGAAGGATCGGCAATAAGACCACAAGGCGGGAATCGAACTCGGGTCACCGTGGCCACCGGATTGCATGTGTCGACGCACTAACCACTACACCACTGGCACTACAAAACTATTGACAGGGCTCAACAGTAAGGACTGCCTGATGGCCCGGGGCCAGCGTGCGAGACACTCGGGTCAGTAGACAGCATCGTTACTGGCCCGGTCGGGCTGTCTTGTCACTTTAGTTTAAACACCCATATTGTTGTCGTGGTGTCGTAAACACATATTGTTTTTCGATTCCTCTTATCTTATTGGATGATGTGAGCATGTTATTTTTTCTGTAACCTGATAACATCCAGTACAGCGAAGAGACGGCAACATGACAGCAACATCCAATTATAAAGCTAAAAGAAAATGTCTGTTTCTCACATCTTAAAGCAGACATTTACAACATGATGGAAATAATTGATGTTCTGCAGTTTCCCCTCAGATTAGCAAGTCAGCCACCTTTTGTTTTGCAATGAAATACCTGCATATTTTCCATACTGCTCTTTTTGTTTGGATAACACTTTGAATTTAGCTCATAATACATTTATTAACATTGTTAGAATATGTAATTTCTAGATTCACAGACGTCATTTTTGACACACTATTTAAAATACGTGGCTAAGACAGGCACATATGCGGGTCAGTAGAAAAAATCCTTAGCGTTGAACCCTGATGGACTATATACAGTAATCAGGCAAGTATATTATTATAACTGTAATGAAATGACCTCTTCTGCTTATATGTTCCTGTATCGATAGCTATTTCCATTTAGCAGGAAGACAAGTTAAACACATTCCTCCATTAAAATAAACATTTCCTTTCCTAATCCGTCCCCATGAAACTCAATATTAAATGAGGAAATCCTGAAGACGTCACGGGCAGCATATTTACTTAGATTTGCATCTTTATGAACAGATGAAGGAAAGGAAACATTCAAAGCACCATGTGCTGTTCATTGTTCTCTTCATTTTAGTAAATATTAACTAATGGAAGCTTATTGTAAAGTGTGCAGTGTGAGATTATATTGTAGAGCTATATCTCATCTTATAACTACGCCCACACAGAATCTGCACTCACAGAAATACACAGATTTCTGCAGATTTTAAGTCTATTGAGTTTGAGCCCTCATCGTGGCTCTGAAAGCTTGCCTACGACATCCAACACAATCAGACTGAGGCCTCATCAGATCATTTAATTTATTCTAGAGAGGGAATCAGTGATGAATGTACTTTCTGAATGTATTAGGAGCTCAGGACAGGCTCGTGTGAAGATCAAACCCGCAGCGAACACACAGTCTTTACACACACCGCGCTCAGTGTTTGCTCTTCTTCCGGAGGGAAGAAGGTGTACTCCACCGCCAGAGACCCACAAAACGCTGCGAATCCGTACTTGAAGCCGCGCAGGAACACGTCTTTGAGGGAGATGGGGATGCTGAAGGTGCTCTTGTACCTCCATGCTTCATTCCTGAAACACACACACACACACACACACACACACACACACAAGTACACGCACACACAGACGTTTACTTAGCTAAAATGAAATAGGCATTATACTATGTTTTTATATACAGATAGTTATAGATTTTCAACCCTACACCTACTGCACTGTAGTGTGTGTATATATGCATGTGTGTGTGTGTGTGCGTGTGTGTGTGTGTGTGATCTGACCGAGCCCAGGGGTCTCTCAGTCCTTTGCCAGCCAGTTTCTTCTGCACGACCTCCAGCGGCGTCCCTTCCCACTTCCACTGTCTGTAGTCCGGCAGGGGGGTTTTACCGTGAGCGTGTCCATGATCTCCACCCATATCTGCTGCTCAACACACACACACACACCACAGGAGAAATTACAGCTCACACACACTCCCTGCTGTTCTAATATCACATGAGCTTCATATCAGACGATAAAACCACCAGTGTGATGAAGCTTTAGCAAAAACACCTGAGCAGGTCCAGCGTTACAGATGCAACATTTTTCTGCATTTTGGTCCTGCTTTTATTGTGTAATCTCATATGGTTGAAACTGTTCATTCATTCGTATAGTTTATTTACTTTAATTCGAGAAATTAAGCCTTGTGCTTGTGTCTGGTATATTGGGGCTGAAACTATAACAGGAGCACAGAACTGAACGGGTTTGAAACTGAATGTCGGGGACTAATGACGAGTCAATACACAGTGAGTCACATTACACAGAAGCAACAACCACAAACACAACAGGAGGTTAAAATGTAGACCAAGCATGTGTACTACAGTGGCTAAACTCATAATGTGAGCAGAAGACAAGCAACTGACTAGCGCTTCAGTCTCGCAGATATAAACCAACGAGCTAGTAACTAGCATTAGCTGCTCTCACGGCCACATTAATACACTATTAAAGTGTAAATATTAAAACGGCAGCAAAAGATGTGTTTGTTCGCAGAATGTCGCATTAATTACCTTTTAAAGCAAAGTGACCTCCAGCAGGAATCCACAAGCACTGTCGGAAGCTCCTACATTCAACTTCCGGTTTACATCACGGTCTGATCGAAATAAATAATATTATCATAATAATAATAATAATAATAGATGAGCGTTTATTTTAATAAATACATTTAAATGTTTATTAAGGAAACTCATTAGCCAACGGTTTATAGTTTTTTATTTTCCTCACAGCGGTGTATGCTTGAGTAAAATACTGGTTTGAGGAGGGTGTAGTTCACTTTTTTGTGGATTGTTCATTTTTTTAGGAATGGTGTAAATTCATATAAATTTGAAGCCTGTATTCATAAATTGGATTAATTATATTTTAGGGTGATTCGTTACAATCAGTCCGGGGACTGCAGATGAAAAAAAGCCTTCTGTCTAATTATGTACATTGTATATTTCTCTATTTTTAATGTGTAATTTCTCTGTCAATTGTCAAACAAACCTGAAATAAAATAAACAATAAAACAACTATGAGACTTTTATTTGTCTTTCCCCCGACGTCGTTCACTGTGAAGTCTAGAAGAGATACAGCTGCGGATATTCACATTAATAATGTATAATTTTGTCATACTTTACAACAATTCATATTTTGAATTTACCGAGAGTTATGTTTAGGGTTAGACGTTAATAAAATAATATATAATAGGTAATTTAATGAATAATATAAATAATACTCGGTTTAATTACCGTTTTTACATTACTGTGAGGGTTGTGTTTAGGGTTAGACGTTAATAAAATAATATATAATGGGTAATTTGATGAATAATACTCGGTTTAATTACTGTTTTTACATTACTGTGAGGGTTGTGTTTAGGGTTAGACGTTAATAAAATAATACATTATGGGTAATTTGATGAATAATTCTCGGTTTAATTACTGTTTTTACATTACTGTGAGGGTTGTGTTCATGGTTAGGATGGGTGTAAACATCAACAAAACACAATTTGAGTTATGTCACAATATTCGGTATAATTAGTTTTTGCATTACTGTTACGGTTGAGTAGACGTTAACAAATATAACTTCCGGCCGCGGCTGTATCCCTTCAAGTTCACTTGCTGACGCGCATGCGTAGTGTCACTTTCCGAATCAATGAACAGGGTGAAAGTGAAGATCATGCGAGTGTGTTGGAAATGACCGCTGTTTTCCCGCGTGTCCCCTGTAACGTTAGATGTTCGTCGGTGTTCCCGGTGTGTCGGTCAGCCGTTCCCCCGCCGGTTGTGCGGTCAGTGATGGGTGTTATTGTGCGGAATCTACAGAATGTGGTTCCGGTGAGGCGCGCGCGGCTCCGCAGGGATGTGGAGATCCTCAGACACATCTTCGGCGTGCAAAAGTTCGACATGGGCATCATCTGCGTGGACAACCGCAAGATCCAGCGCATCAACCACACTTACCGGCGGAGGAACCAGCCCACAGACGTGCTGTCCTTCCCCTTCTATGAGGTACACACCGCGGCTGTCAGACTGGAGCAAGAAGAGCCTCTGTGACTACACTTAACATAATACAAATAAACTATACTGTAGTGCTTTACGATAAGTAGGTTACGTGAATTATTCTGTTGTGGTGATGCTACAGTTGCTATGGTAACACAACAACTGTAGTAATTAATCTGTTGTAGTGATCCTACGTCGCTATGGTAACACAACAACTGTAGTAATTAATCTGTTGTAGTGATCCTACAGTCGCTATGGTAACACAACTACAGTAACTGATCTGTAGTGGTAATTCTACAGTTGCTATGGTAACAACACTAGTAATTGATCTGTTACGGTGATTCTACCGTTGCTATTTAATACAACTATAGTAATTAAACTGTTGTGGTGATTCTACAGTTGCTATAATAACAACAACTGTAGTAATTGAACTGTCGTGGTGATTCTACTGTTGCTATGTTAATACAACAACTATAGTAATTAACTGTTGTGGTGATTCTACAGTTGCCATGGTAACACAACTATAGTAACTGATCTGTTGTGGAGATTCTAGTTGCCATGGTAACACAACTATAGTAATTAATTTGTTGTGATGATCCTACAGTCGCTATGGTAACAACAACTATAGTAATTAATCTGTTGTGGAGATTCTACAGTTGCTTATGGTTACACAACAACTACAATAATTCACATGTTGGGTAATTCTACAGTTGCTATGGTAACATGACAACTGTAACTATAAGCAATCGACTAAACACTGCAGTTTTCTACAACTATATGGTACATTCTACTGCGTAGTTATCAAGAATTATTTATAAAATTATCCACGTCGAATCCTACCCCAGTAAATCATCGCAGTAATGTTAAACAGTTAAACCAAATATTCACATTGTTTATTCAATTACCTATTATATTGTATGTTATTATCGTCTACGCCAACCCTCAGAGTGCTGTAAAAATATTAACTATTGTAGTAAGCATCACAATTATGGCATAAGGGCTGGGCGATATGGCGAAAATGTTATCTCGATATTTAGTTTCCATATTGAACGATAACGATATATATTTTCGATAAAAGTTGTTAATGCTTCAACATTTAAGAGGATACCCCAACAATGACTGAACCCACAGAAATTAGAGGGTCCATTAAATGGTGGCCGAGAATTCAGCACTTCTCCAATATCAGCACACTTTTAGATTACCATTGCTGCACATCTCTGCTGTGATTGGCTCTTAGAGCAGTATAGAGTAAAAAAGTCCAGAGCTTATTATTGTTAGACAAATTTTATCGCGATTCGATATAATATAGTTTATGGGCCAGCCCTTCTGCGCCATATTGATGATTCTGCAGCTGTATCCCATCTAGACCACAGTGGGTTTCTTTAAGTGGAGATGTTAACATGACAACTTGAGCAATATAATCAACGACTAAATACTGTAGTTTTCTACAACTCTAGGGTATACTATACTATATATAAATAAAATATAAAAAAATAAAAATAAATAAAAAGCAGCGACTAGCGATTTAGGCTGCGTCCAAAATCGCCTACTACGCAGTAGGTACTGCATTTGAATTTACTACTCTGCCGTTAGAAAAGTATGTTCTATACAGTATGAATGAGAGTAGTTTGAATGGAACTCGGACATACTACGTACGCCATATTGCTATGATCACGTGACCTACCTGTATCAATTGTGTTGCTTCACTCCCATTCATGAATTCTCCTGCGGTGCATCATAGGAAAGCCTCCATCCGATGTGCACTTCTGAATCTCGCCAGAAGTAGTGGGTCATCAGAGTACTGCTCGCATACTGTTTTTCGAATTCTATGAATTTAGACATACTACTCGGCTCGCATACTGTTTTAGCGTACTATATAGTATGGAAGTATACGAATTAGGATGCAGCCACCGATTTTATTTTGCCGTCTCCTCATACTTTTTCTCATTAAATCTTCTGACCAATAAATGATCTCTAGTATCTGACATGCCCACCCCCTTCTTTTCATTGGCTGTTCATTTGATGTGCTTGAGCTCAACCACTCTCACTGGCAGAGCTGATAAACTATTGTATTGACGGTTTTTTCAAAAAAGGGAGGAGCTACTCTATGCTCCGCCCCCTCTCCTTAATAGGGATTACTTTAAACATTGAATTTAAAAAATACACATCAAATGAATATTTTAAAGAGTTTACTCTAATTAAAAGTGCTTGATATTTGGAGTCTGATAACCTAATCTGGATTACATGTAAACCTTTAGGGATGGGCTATCTTATAGTTAGCAAACACCAATAAACATCCAGACTTATGGTAATAAACCACAATCGCTCTCTGCAACAGTCAGTCACACATGTGCAATACTGTTGTATTCATGAGCTTGTTTACAAACAGATTTACAGACATTTACCTCAATTCTCAACATCAGTCGAGTGTAGAGATACAGGGCTTTTTGTCCCTCAGTGAACACATCACTCTTCATGATTGCAATAATTCGGATATATTTTGTGAATATTGTGTCTATATTGGCCATCCCTATGATCCATTACTACCCAGAGCACAGTAAATGACTTGTGTTTGTGTGTCACTGTGAAGACCTGAGGCCAGGAAAAGTGCCATGTGCCCTACAGAGGGACGAGTACAACCTAGGGGACATCTTCTTAGGGGTGGAGTATGTGATGCAGCAGTGTAAAGAGACCAAGCAGGATCTGCACCAGACGCTGACGGTAATAATGATTACACAAATGTGCACATCAGGAATCACAGGGTACATTTAGATTAGGCCAAGCAATTAAATAAAGTAGATTAGATCTGACTTTCATAATATTAATGAGGGTTAAGTGTGGCAAAGTATACAATGTACACTCACCGGCCACTTTATTAGGTATGGCATTTATCACATGGCAGCAGCTCAATGCATGTAGACATGGTCAAGACGATCTGCTGCAGTTCAAAGCGAGCATCAGAATGGGGAAGAAAGGGGATTTAAGTGACTCTGAACGTGGCATGGTTGTTGCTGCCAGACGGGCTGCTCTGAGTATTTCAGAAACTGCTGATCTACTGGGATTTTCACGCACAACCATCTCTAGGGTTTACAGAGAATGGTCTGACACAGAGGAAATATCCAGCGAGCGGCAGTTCTGTGAGCGCAAATGCCTTGTTGATGCCAGAGGAGAATGGCCAGACTGGTTCCAGCTGATAGAAAGGCAACAGTAACTCAAATAAGCACCTCGTTACAAACCGAGGTCTGCAGAAGAGCATCTCTGAAACACACAACACGTCCAACCTTGAGGCGGATGGGCTACAGCAGCAGAAGACCACACGGGTGCCGCTCCTGTCAGCTAAGAACAGGAAACTGAGGCTACAATTCACACAGGCTCACCAGAACTGGACAGTAGAAGATTGGAGAAACGTTGCCTGGTCTGATGAGTCTCCATTTCTGCTGACACATTCGGATGCTTGGCTCACAATTTGGCCTCAACAAATGAAAGCATGGATCCATCCTGCCTTGTATCAGCGGTTTCAGGCTGGTGGTGGTGGTGTAATGGTGTGGGGGAGATTTTCTTTGGGTCCATTAGTACCAATTGAGCATGGTGTCAACACCACAGCCTACCCGAGTATTGTTCTGACCATGTCCATCCTTTATGAGCACAGTGTCTCCATCTTCTGATGGCTACTTCCAGCAGGATAACGCACCATGTCATAAAGCCCCAATCATCTCAGACTGGTTTCTTGAACATGACAATGAGTTCACTGTACTCAAATGTCCTCCACAGTCACCAGAAGCTCAATCCAATAGAGCACTTTTGGGATGTGGTGGAACGGGAGATTGGCATCATGGATGTGCAGCAACAGTGTGATGCTGAGGTCAATTAACAGATTTATGTAAAAAAAAAAAAAAAGTGAATAAAATATTAATCTGATGCATCTTTACAGCAGTTTAATGCAGTGGATGTTTTAATCCCGAACATAACACAAGGAGAGGAGATCTGAACAGTGCACAAGGGTTAATGTAGCTGCAAAACATCTGTGATTGTGTCCTCCAGCATGTTAGCTGGATTGCTCACATGACTGCGTCACATGACTAAAATGATCATCATTAAGAGGCTGTTTTCACATTTATCCACTTTGGACAGTGTTTTCAGAAGATTCTGTTTTAGTTTCCTAAAAGAGTCTCAGTGTGGACGGAAGAACGAAACAGAGAGAGAAATATGCTTTAAACTTATTAGTGTGGACATGACCTGAGTGTGTTCAGTGTTTACAGTCCTGCTGATATACGGGTGTGTGTGTGTGTGTGTGTGTGTGTGTGTGTGTGTGTCCCGCAGGTGGTCACAGCTCACGGCATCTGCCATTTACTGGGATACAGACACGAGACCGAAGAGGAGTGGAACGAGGTATGACAAATTTTAACAAGGCTTGTGGGAAACTAATAAGATCAGGAAAACTAAAAGCAGTGGTTCTTCATTTTAGGGGGGAAACCGTGAACAGGATTCAAGAGAATAAATGTATTGAAAAGCACACCTCATTTGCATTTAAAGCAGCACAATCGGGATCAAAGCCTAAAAGGGTCAATAACAGAGAGCTAGAGAACATCATCTGTGTGTTATTCTCAGCTCAAACACACACTCTAGGAGACAGCAGAGATGCATTTCACATCTTAGGTTACTGTTGATGCATTATTTTAGGTTTTTATTAGGCCAATATCCCTATATATGGTAGCAACTGAAAGCTAAGAATCTCTATTTTCTGATATATGCATCACACAATGCCTCGCTTGCACTGAGTGGTGGTACAGGTCACCTTTATCAGGCTTGTGTCTCCACTGCTGAATGGTTTCCTTGTGGTGGGCATGGTGTTCAACAAATTTGCCGGCGACAATTGTCCCGGAAAGGTCTGTATGTGTGAAAGAGGCTAAAGACCCACGATATCAGAATAAATCAGCTTTATAATAACATTTGCTTGATCAGCCGCACATTGCTAAATCATTGATTGCGCCTTGTTCAATGCATCTACCCAAACACTTCCTCAATCTTCTGTTTGTAAATCATCATTGAATGGCAGTTTAATATATTTAATGCAGCATTTCCAGGTTTGCACATGATCTTATTTCTCGTGTGTGTTTGTGAGCAGTGTGTATCATCCCGTCACAGATCCATCAGCCCAGATACTCACGCAGTGTGAACTCCTACGGTTTCTCTTTTCCACAGATGCAGCGGAAGGAGAGCTACATTCTCCGCGAGTTCAACAGGCTAACAGGCAGTCAGCTGGAGCCGCTCACCAAAAGATAATGCACACACACACACACACACACACACACACACACACACACACACACACACACACACACACACACACACACACACACACTATTAAATGCAGGACATTTTCTGCAGAGATGCACTACTAATGAATGAAATCCACAAAGCAACGCTGGATTTTTCTGTTTTCTAAATAAAGTTTATTTTAAAACGTGTGTAAGGAAGTCAAAGACTGAATACTAAGCAGTTGGGTAGAGCTTATAGCACTGTTCCAGAAACACCACACACACACACTCGTCCAATCAAGAGATGCGATGAGCAGAACAGAACACACACACACACAGAGTGAAGACAACCAGAAACACAGTAGACTGAAATAAATAACACCGGCTGACGCTCCACACAACGGCTGTGCGACTTCACAGATGTAAAGCTCGAGATACACACAGAAGGAAAACAAAAGTAGGGCTGTCGGTGTTCAACAATCCTTAAACAACAAAAAGACAAGCCACATCCATACCACCGAGAGCTTGCTTTAAAATAAGAGTAAAATAAAGTGATGGAGTCCTCAGTAAAGCCTCGGATATAAACCCAGCACTGTCCTCTCTTCATCGCTATAGATCATAGATAGATATAAAAGCAAAAATATTGCACCACATGTTCAGCTGCATATCAAACAAGAAATCAGACGCCCTGCCAAACCACATATACAAGAATAAACCTTTATATGCAATAGATTAGAAAGAAAAGATCTAAAATCTGTGGACTGGAAAGAGAAAAACAAACCAAAAACAAAGAGAATAAACTCTTCAGATATTTCTTAATGCATAAAAGTTCACCAAAACAATGGACTTTTCTCATATTAAAGCCCGAAGGAAAAATCTTTAACCCAAACTCATCGTATTTCTGTTATTCATGTCCTATTGCTTCCCCCTGAAACAGTTCGTACCTTTAGGAGTCTCTAGAAACATCAATAATCTGCAGGTCTACAGTTCTTCACAGGGAGAAACAGAAGAGGAAAGTGCCTGAAGCAGAAGTGTGTGTGTGTGTGTGTTCTTCAGTAGCACTGATGAGGGTGTGTGTTTACCCTCGGCTCATTTCAGGATCCACATGGAGAAAACAGAGAGTTTTATAGCGGCTGTAGCACCGTCCGACCACCGTCTGCGTTAACTCCGGCCTTCTCCAGCTCCGACAGCTCCTCGAACACATCTCTGAACACACACACACACACACACACACACACACACACACACCGTCATCAGATCAAACACTGCAACCAAATACCAGTTTGCAGCATAAGCAGCTGTTTTGTATAGCTCAAATCAATATCAGGCAGACGCTCTAGGACAGGGGTGCCCAAACTTTTTCCTATGAAGGGACAAAAAAACCAAACAGTAGCTATATTTCGATCAAACTATATTAGAACTTGATCTCTCTGGAGCGTGGACTCATGTGTGCGAGACACGTCCACATCATTATACGTCAACCAGGACTGTTGGTATACCGCTCAGTGGAAATGGGCCATATGACATGTGTTACTGTAAGAAACTTACACTTAAATGTATACAGTGTTGAGGGCTGTGGGCCGAAGGTAAATAAAGCAGACTGTATTATAGAGTAGCCATGGGTAATTTCCTAATTTTAGCAGTACTTTAATCATATTAGGTAACTGTTGCATTATAATTTGCATTTATAATTAACTTATTACAATAAAAGGACACAATCCCATTTATAACAGCATGGAGTTTAATGCATATTTAAATTAATCTGATCCATTCACAAACATTTAATTGAAACCTTTAATTCAAGCTTGCTTTTATTTGTAGCTCAACAATAAAACAAACAAATAAAAGGTTGAGTTAAATTAGAAAAGACAATCTCTATTAAAGGCAATCCCACCCCGTCCCTCCCATTCATCTTTACCCTCTTCTCAGATGGGACGATGGGCCAAATCAAAGGTTATCATGGGTCAACTTTGGCCAAGAGACCCTAGTTTGAGCATCTCTGCACTAGAATAACAGAGAAAAAACAAAACTAATTCAAGCAAATGTTGCAAATACTCATGTTTGTTTTAATTGCTGCAGATTTTCTGCTTATTTTGGGCAGTAAGTAATGCATTACAATATTCAGATGTGGCCCTAAGTGTCCAGTCACGTTACTTTAATAGAAATAAATGTTTTACATTGATTTTACGTTATTTTCTTAGCTTTGCTGAGGCATGATCTGTTTCAGAACTTGCAGGTTTTTTTAAATAGAGTAACTCTGCAATTAACACACAGTATAATCTTAATTTACCTTAAAAAAAAACAGGGAGATTTCATTATTTATTCTGCATAATAATGAACACACACGGACAATAACAGAAGAGCTCAGTAGGTAAAAATACAATTTTTGGTGCACATTAAAAAATAGGGAGACCTTAAGCAGATCAGATTTAAGTGTATGCACACACACTTGATGATCTCTGAGCAGCTAACGAATAGCGTGACTGAAGAGCAAACTCACTTGTGCATGTAGAAAAAGATGTATCCGCTGCGGTCTCGATCTCTCTGAACCGTGGACTCCTGCGTGCGGGACACATCCAGATCATTATACGTCAGCCAGGACTGTTTCTTCATGTCGTAGACGTCACTGATGTAGTGTCCTACAGAAGAAACCAGACCAACAGCAGCCGATTTCAATTACTGATTCACGAACTCATCATAAAAATGACTTCACTACAAGAATAGTTTGATGAACTACTGAGTGGCAATCTTTTTGATGGTTGTTTGTCGCCACCTACTGGTTAAACAGTGGAATTACAACTTCTCAACAGTGTTAGCTTGCATTAAACGCTGATTTTAATCGTTAACATAAACATCAGTGTTTATATCTGAACTACTGTTCTCCTGTTCTCAATCTGCAGTATAATAACACAAAGCAAATAAATATTCACCGTACCTGAAGAGGAGCTGCTGCCGATGTGGACTGACCACACTGATGAGTCTGAAAGAGTTGGGCAGTTCTCCAGTCTACACAACAAAACACAAACACACATGATTCACACTCTAACACAGATATGGAAGGACTTTGAATTAGAGCTGAGTGATAAACCGCATGTGATTGTTGTGTGTACTAGTCGATCAGCGGTGAATCTCCAGCACGTGTTTTCAGCTAGAGCAGCGTTTACTCACACAGCCATAGTTCTGTGACAAACTACGCTAAATATTGCACACGATATCATCACAAGATTCTGCAATAGACCAGACGAACTACAGCCTTTAATAGTAAACATTGCTAATAAACCAGAATGCATGAGCAAAAATACCGCATATGATGACACCTTTACTCAAGACTCACTTCATCGTTTCAGTCGAGTGCTTAAAACAAGTCCTTCTGTAAAATGATGAGTCTTACACAGAATAAAGCATGCAGCATGCTTCATAATAGCATCCTAATAAGTGTAGCATTGTTACATACTTCAATATCAGGAAAATTATAATAAGAACTGGGACAGTTGTCGTGATCATGCTGTAAATAATCCCAATGAATCAAATGAAAGCAGTATAATCTTCTGTTTATCATACAAACACTATAATATATCAATATTTCAGCATGTAGTAGGCCAGATTATGTAAAAATATTCATCTTATAAACAGACTAAGCATTTGGCGCTGTTAGGAACATCTCTGCGAATACAATCTGAACATTACAAAAGGTTTCTGAACGTTATAATAATAATAAAGAAAATATTCACTGTATTTTTATGAGCCCATTATATCAATATTGCACATGTTCATCATCATGATATACTGTATTATTGAATATCAGCATGTGTTTAAAACCGTAAAGAAACGTATGCATATTAAAGCGCAACGATTTAAACAGCGTCCGAGTCTCACCTCTGCGTTCTTCTTGAGCTCTTCGGCCTCCGCCTCGCTGTACTCCATATCCAGACCGTCCTCATTCCCAGAGTCCTCATCAGAGCACAAGCAGCTCCGGCAGAGAGTTATTAAACTCTACAACAACACAAACACACACTCATGCTCACTCAAACTCTTCATTCGGGGACTTCTCATTTTCAGTCAGCCAGCTCAGGTTTTCTGCTGAACGCTCATGCGATTATAAACTCTCCACCTTTAAGATCTGGTTTCTTTAAAATCAATTATCTTCACTGGCTGTTTGAGACACGATATATAAAGTGGGTCTCAGACCGGACAAGAAGCACTGTGTTAAGCACATTAATCTGCACCATGACTTTAAACTATGGAAATGTATTTACCCCAGTATTTCAACCGTTTACTGCTACTGACAGCGCTTGTGTTCACACTGCTTTTCATCTAATTGTACACTTGAACAACTAAATATCTGCTAACCCCCCCACCCCACACTAGTGTGCTTGAACACATGGGATAAAATGGTGCATTCACAGATAATGAACGGATCTTCTAATCATCTGAAGGTAAACTCACAGCGGTGTGTGTACAGCGGAGTCTCACACTGACCTTGCAGACTGAGTTCAGTGGCTCTCTTCAGATCGTCATCTTCTCTCATCTCTCTCGCCTCCTGCGCAAACAATTAAAGCTCACGCATTAATGCAAGATCAATATTTAAAGTGGACCTAGTATGACTTTTATATGGGGTTTAAAGCCAGTAGTGTGTGTCAGCAGTGTGTGAATATCTCCAGCCTCTAATGGTGAAGATGAATGAATTGTGTTTGTTCTAATCAGACTTGATAGAGACAGTCTGCAGACACACTTTGATTGACATTCTCCCTTTAATCTAGTACGGTTTTTAAATCTGCCACTATGCTGACACACAGGCGTCTGTAGCTCCGCCCTCTTCTGAAAAAGAGCTCAATCTCATTTGAATTTAAAGAGACAGTCACCAAAACACCACAATTAGGATCAAAGTCTAAAAGGGTGAGTTTCAAAGAGCTGAGGACATTATCTGAGTGCTATTTTCTGCCAAAGCAGACGGATTTGACATGTTGTTAAGGGAGCAGATTAGGTCTTTAAAAACTTTCTAAAGCATTTAGTAAATCTCGGTCCTGGAGGGCCGGTGTCCTGCAGGATTAGCTCCACTTGCCTCAACACACCTGCCTGGTTGTTTCAAGTACACCTAGTAAGACCTTGATTAGCTTGTTCAGGTGTGTTTGATTAGGGTTGGAGATAAAATCTGCAGGACACGGCCCTCCAGGAACAAGTTTGGTGACCGCTGATTTAGTGTAACCCTATCCAGCAGGTGGCATCATTAAAAGAGGAGGATTATAGATGGCGGATGCTTAATGTTACACATTATGTTAGCAATTTAAAAATGAGGGTATTTTTCTTACAAAATGCACGGGTTCAGTAAAGGGGGCTCTTTACTGCACTTTATTGGACTTCTCTTGGAATGCTGAGCAAAAAGCAGTGGAAAAGCCCAGGATGATTATAAAGGTATCTCTGATTGGTTTGGACTTTAGTAGGGCTGGGTGAAGAGTAAATTATCGATTAACTCGAGTGTGTAGTTTACATTGATTAGTTTGAATGAAAATGGGTTTTTACTCCAACACATGCGCCCCTCTGAGTCTCCCTTTGTTAGTTTACTCTTAATGTAATTGTATAAAATGATTTAACTGGTGTGAATATGATTATATAAGTCTTAAAATGCAATTGGAAATAGATCTTGTTCAATTTGATCTTTAAATGACAGCTAGCAAAGGTCTTACGGAAATATATTTTTAAATATCTATAATTATAATATGCTTAAGCTAATTATATTGTTTAATAACCTTCAACTTCATGCATTTCATTTTTTTATGAGTGGAATTTTTTTATTTAAATCGTAAACCAAATTTGTAAATATAAAGTAATTAAATATAATTAAAAAGGCCATAATCGCCCAGCCTTAGCCTGTAGTGTGCAGTGCAATGTGTGTGAAACCATGATGACGATAATGATGATAGATTGCAGTCATCTAATGTTACACAAAAATGTTTAATAAATATTTAAATGTGAATATTTTTCCTACAAAACTGCATGGATTCACTAAAGGAGGCACTTTTATTGTGGACAGATGCGCTTCAGTAAACTGCTGACAAAAACAAGCCGACTTGCTGCCATTATAGAGCTGGAAAAGCCCAGGATAATGTAGGATATGTGCGAGTGTCCTGTAGTGTGCAGTGTGTGTGACTGACCTGCTCCTGCAGACTCTGAGCGAGCGCCTGCTGGCAGCTCCTGCTCCTCGCGCTCCTGCTCCAGACTGTACTGGCTGCACCCAGTCCAGCTCGCCCTGCAGACCGTCCGGCGTCTGGTTCTCCTTATTCTCATCCATGGTGAGATCCAGAGACTCCAGTGCGTCTGCACAAACACACACAAAAACAGCCAATGACGCTCCAGATGCTCCAAGCGGCCAATTACACAACAAAGTACACATCTTCAGCCAAAGACAGGAAACCTGACGCATTTTGCCTGTTTGTTTACATGTAAACCTCACATTTGTGAGCGAAAACGCTGTGTTTGGGTTTTAAAGAGGAAGGGTTTTAGCATGTGGCCGTTGTTGTGTCCATGTAAACACTCTGCCATAAGAAAAACAATAACATCACGCGTGTGGTGTGTGTTCAGGGAGGCAGATTAATAGCAAGCGCAAACCAAAACACAACAGCCTGATTTTAGCAAGGTCTTCAAGTGCTTTACTATTTATCATGGTCAGTTGCTCATTTCTATTTAGCCAGAAACTGGAAATCTTAACGCATTAACAGGCTGATAGTGCTTAATTTAATGTGTTGTGATGCGTTCTGGCTTTCCAAGATCAATTTCCAATAGATATAAAGTGTACGCAATCAAAACAAACAGATGTGAAGCTATCAAAAAGCGTTTAATGATTAGTCTGATTGTCAGTGTACCGGCAGGATCATCATCATCAGTACCTGTGGGCTGTTTTCTCTGCATCCAGCAGCTCCAGATGTTGCGTCAGGGTCGTGTGCGTCTGCGTCCCCGAAGCCTGTGTCTGGGCTGCTGCTGGGCTCCTCGTCTGGGCTTGCGCAGAGACTGGTGTCGTGGCGGCTCATCTCCAGCACAGCCGCCAGCATCTCCTCATCGTTAATACCGTTAAACTCCGACTGCTCCACACCGCTGCAATGAGGAGGAGGATGATGATGCTGATGAAGAGAGAGAGATTTCAGATAATAACAGCTCATTTAAATACACATACAGTTTAGTTATACAGTTGAAGCTCCTGTGACGTGCTGTTGAAATGGGCATTTTATTGGATGTTTGACGTAATTTCAACTGAAACGGGGGCGGGGCATAGAGTAACTCCTACCCCTCTTACAAAATACAGTTGTTGTTTTACCAGTGAGAGTGGTGAGCTTAAGCACAAATGAAAAAGCAAATGAGAAGGGGGCGGGGCATGTCACACACTAGAGAGCAGTGGTTAGTCAAAAGATTTGGTGAGAGGCTGATGTATGGGGTGACGTAAAAAAAAAAAAAATTTGATCCATTTTAGGTTTATAGTGGATCCAAAATTAGGTTGTTTCAGGTTTATATCTTCTCAATGCGAATTTTGTCTGTTTTAAAGCACACTAGAGCAGGGTTATATATTATATTTGGTCTGTCCTCACCTCGTCTGCCCTGTCGTCATCTGGAGGATGATGTTTGCGGGCGACTTTTCTGACCAGCTCCTCATCGCTGTCAGAGTCGCACAACACACTGCCTGAACCCTCCGGCCTCTGTGTTTTCCTGGAAAACACCAAACATTGACATCAGGACTAAAGATAGACAGACCAGAAGCACACTTTGAATTTTACAGGTATAAAATAATCTGCCAGAGAGGCATGTCAAAAGGAAATCAAGGTTAATTTGCGTACACCACTGGCAGATTATTATTATTATTATTATTAATTTTGACTAATTTCTGAAATCAATACAATAATTTGTCTAGAAAATGCTTCTTGATTTAAGAATTTTAGATATTTGGACTATAAACATGACAATAATATCATAATGATAATAATAAAAATAATAATAATAATAATAATAATAATAATAATAATAATAATAATAATAAGAATAATAAATAACAAACTTTTGAATTCACTACTGACAAACTTAAACTCATCATTTGTAAAACCATCCCATTAGTGCTTTATATTGAAAAACCTTGATTAATTGAACACTGATTTTGGTTATTAAACTATTTTATTTACCATTTTTTCCCCTCATATTTGTTATCATTTACACTGTAAATATACTCGACTATTGAAGGTGTTTCTTAGCAAACAAAGTAAAACTGAATACATGCTCAGAGATCTGCTCACCTAAGTGTTGAAGAGTTGACGGACTGTGAGATCTTCAGTGTCCGTGATCTGCAACGAAGCACACTGTATTAAACATCAGCGAGTGAAAGTTTGTTTAAATGTCCTGTGAAGTGCTTTAAATGTGCAGTTTTTATTCAATGTCAAATCACAGAGAGGGCAGTGCATATAGCAGCTCCTCCCTTTTAAAAACAGCCAACAGCGTTTTGTTTCATCACAGCTCTGCTAGTGAGAGTGGTTGAGCTCAAGCTCATCAAATAAACAGCCAATGAAAAGGGGGCGGGGTCATATCAGATACTAGAGAGAGTTTGATTGGTCAGAGGATTTTGAGAGACACTAAAGTATAAGGAGACGTGAATAAAACCGTTGATCCATTAAGTGACTGCAAATTCCTACTGTTTATATCAGGTTTATATCTCCTACATGTGACTGGTTAGTGTTTGAGCACACTAGATTATAGAGATCCTTAAAACTAACAATACTGATATTAAGATCTAAAAAGCTTGATTTTGATTTCACTGGACCTTTAACGCCATGTCAGCTTCTGTTGCTAATTTCATGGTGAGAAGTGATATACTACAGATATATAAAGGGTTCAAACATTACTACTAAAACTCCATGTTTTCCATGACTCAAGTCATTTTTCACTACCTAATGTTTCATATAATGTCATACACGTGGTAAATAATAAGAAATACAATGCACGTTCAAATTAAGTACAGTATATAACACACGGAGCAATACACTTAGTTAAAACTAATTTACATCCACATTAAATGGATTTAGATAATGCTTACACAGCACTAATAATGTGACAGCGTGTGATTGGCAATGAATATTGAATATAAGATTGGAAAATACTTCCAAACTCTGTGGGTTTCTGTTTTTCCCAAAGCTTTTCAAGTCCCGGAAAATGCGATGTCAAAATGTCATGACCTTTTCAGGTTTTTCATGACTGTATGAACGCTGTATATATTATATTCATGGTTTATTTCTGCTAAAACTCAAACTGTATTTGGATTAACATGAATGAACATGGATGGTAAGAGGGCTTACAGGGCGTTCTGTGCACTCCAGCCCAGGCTGAGTGGGCTGCGGGTGGCGTCTGTGCAGTGGGACAGCAGCGTCAGATATTTGGGGATCAGCACTTGTTGGCCCAGTTTGCTGTTTAAAGAGAGCTGAGTGTTGTAGCTGTAGCGTTTGAGGTGAAGGATCAACACCCTGCACAGGAGACACAACACTCATTTAGTCCAGCTGAAAAAAAACTACACATGGAAAACTCAAACCTCCCTGAAGCTGGCAACTGTGATTTAGGCAATGGTGATGTCACTATGGAGCCAGATCAGTCTCAAAAACAATACATTTACAAAATAATTCACACATCCACAGCAATTTACATTTATAAAATACAATTCGATTAGCAAAAATATGTATATTTACTTGTGAATTCATAAACTGGTGCATGAAATTTTACGAACTGGATTTTGTAATTGTGAATTATGCCGTCCATGTATGAATTATTTCATAAATATATTATTTGAGGCAGAAAATTTGATTATATCTAAATAAAGAAATAGATTCAGCGTTTGTTTTCACAGCACAAATGAACCGTGCTCATTTAGAGCAGGACGAGCAACAGAGCGATGTCACGCGGACAAAAAATAAATAAATAAATAATGTTTAATATCTCAGACACTAAAGTAGCACCAACATAGTTTTGGGGATTATACACTTTTTGGGGGTGCCATATTCACGGAGATCAAACTAAGCATGCTGTGCCAAAATTATTAGCCCTGCTGTGAATTATAATTCATTTCAACACTTCCCAAGTGCTGTTTAAACAGCACAGACAGACATTTTTCACAGTATTTGCCATATTTATTCTTCTGGAGAAAGTCTTATTTCTTATAGTTTTGCTGGATTAAAATAAATAATTTTAAAACTCATGCATGTATATGTAAAAACTGCTGTGGTCAATATTATTAGCCCCTTCAGCAATATTAGTGTTGGATTGTCTCCAGAATAAACCACTGTTATACAATGACTTGCCTAATTACCCTAACTTTACCCTAATTACCCTAGTGAAGCCTTTAAATGTCTCTTCTAGTCTAATCTAGTCTAATATTATGTGCTGTCATCATGACAAAGATAAAAGACATCAGTGATTAGAGAGGAGTTATTAACACTATTATGTGCAGAAATGTTTAATGTGATTAAATATAAATATCAAATATTATGTCTTTAGTATTTGTATTATTGCTACTGTTAATATTTATAATATGCAGTGTATTAATGGTTTGTTGGGGAGGGTATCTCTATAAATAATGACATTTGAACTTGGCATAAGAAATAGATCACTTGGAAAATGTTTGAAAAATTCTTAATTTTGCAGGAGGGTGAGTAATTTGACCGTGAATATGTGTGCGTGTGTGTTCATGCTAACCTGGGAAGTCTGCTAAATTTGTGAGAAACAGTTGCTGCTTTTCCGCTGCACTTTTCACAGGAATACTCGATTTCCTCCATCTACAAAACACAAAGTCAACAGTCTGAAAAATGAAAACACACTGCAAAAGAAATGAACAGCTTCAATCTCTGAATGATAATACAAGTAGGGAAGCACCAATATCACCTGTGAAAGGAGCTCAATTATTTAAAAACGAGCTGAATCAACAATTCTTGAGGCTTTTAAGGACAACTTAACCGTTTTATGATCAATCCACTTAAATTTGTGACAACACTGATATTGATAAACAAAAAAAAAAAAAAACCGCACCACCTTGTCCAATTCTGATACCATTGATCAATTTCATAAAGTACTAAACGACAGCAGCCATTTTTCTCCATTATATCAGTTTTACTGAACATGGATGAGATCCATTTAACATTCAACTGTCCCAAAATTAGAAGAGAGACAAAAGTTAAGAGTAAAAAGTCAAATATAATCTTCAAAGCTGTTATTTGTCATTCTGCATCTCTGTAAACAGCATTAGCTTTTATTTAACATGTAATAGAATTAATTTAACAAACTTAAAGTCGGTGTTGTTGCTGTTTGTGAATTATTCTACATTCGTTTCTCAGTCTGCTTCTCTTCATGGTCCATCATTTTCTAGGTTGTGAGTTGTCGTATTCCCCACCCTCACAGCTGTTCTTACCCTGAAGAAGAGATCCAGAGAGTCCTGTATAGACCTCATAGGGAGGGTTTTCCTCCTGCGTGGCAGGTCGATGGACAGATCATTGAACTGTTCCCGCTTCAGCACCACCTCTCCACAGCTGTTCACCACACAACAACACAGATTACTCTCTTTAGAAACGTTCGTCTGCTGCTTTCGGTTCATCTTTTGCCTCTTAAAACATTTATTACAGCAGTCGGGCTGGGAGATCCGACAAAAACATATCAGGATAGAAGTCCTCTCATACCCGATAACGAAAACATATGCCAGTATATTACCATTTCTATCAATTCAATCAATTAATAGTTAATCTCTAAATTATTTACTAATTTATTAAGTTTTCTTATTATTACATTTATTTAAAGGGGAAGAAAATCCTGTTTGTGACATAAATAAACTATTAATTGTTTGAATTGACAGAGATGGTCCCATGATATACATCTCATTATCATCATATACCATGTTAGATCCCCCTGCCTTAACTTCAAGGCTGATTAATTGTCTGATTAAGCAGAGCAAACTGACCTTTTGCAGGTGATGGTGTGCTGCACCTCAAACTCCATGTTGACAGTGGACAGGACAGGTGTAGATGCGTGAGGTGTCCGCCTCGTCTGCTAACCGCGCGCTCTGAGGCTCGTCCCACGCCGACGGCTCGTTCTTCCAGCTCTTGTTGATCTTCTCCACATCCTCCTTCAGCTGGTCCAGACACTGACTCAGAAACTCATGAGCATCCTGCGCAAAAAACAGAGCAGCGCATGTATCCGTGTGTCAAGGGCTGAAAACTATATGCAAAGTTAACTAAATCCACAACACCGCAGTGTCTCATTCCTGAATAAGACATCAGTTTAGCTGAATCGACCGAGCCACAGCTTCAGTGACTAATCTAATACAGTGATTTTGCTTGGTCTCTAAATGAATCAGACATCTTGAAGAGTCCATTGAACTGATGTTAAGTTTACAACATTGTGTGTGACCAGGTTCTCTAGCAGACACTAATCCAAAAGGGACGTTATTAAAATGGACCCCACAGCATTGCCATCATTACTGCTGTTCTCCATTATGTGAACCGCACAGGTATAAAATAAACACTTACGTTCTGCATGTATCCAGAGAATCGCTCCGCTGTTGAAGAAATGGCATTTTTCACTCGTCGCAGAAGATCTTTCTTGACCTCTGGAGGGGAAACGTCTTTCTTTGCCAGCAGATGAGCAAAACGCCTTTAGGTGGAAACACAAACAAGCTTGTTAGTTAAACTAATTTAAAAGATCTGGTGCAATACATCTCTCACAACCACAAACCATAGAGCTCGTTTCCTACGTCGCACACCAAGTCAATATATTTTTATTGATTATACAAATATATAGTCACTGAATATAAAATATAGCTTATTATCTATAAAGATAAACTACTAGCTCCTGTTTATCTAACCAACCTTCTGTCTCGCAACAATCCAACCTGTTCTTTAAGATCTCTAAACTCTTCTGCTAGTACCCAGAATAGCAAAGTCCACTAAAGGAGGTCGAGTGTTTTCATATATGGCTCCTAAACTCTGGAATAAGCCTCCCTGATCATGTCTGAGGCTCAGACACACTCTCAGTTCAACACTAGATTAAAGACCTATCTTTTTAGTTAAGCATACACACAATGCAGCACATAACAGTCTGATGCATGAGTGTGCTCCACGCAGAGACAATAAACAAATACAAACATAAAAAACTATGTTTATATAATAACTTGAACTGACAAGTTATTAGTAATTAAGTTATTAGTAATTAAGTTATTAGTAATTAATAAAAGTTTAGTAACTAATAACCCAAAGTTTTCTGATTTTGATTGTAATTCAATAACGTGCACCTTTAATAAAGCTGCTTTGAAACCATAATTATTGTGAAAAGTGCTATACATATACACTTGAATTACTGTCTGATCGCAACAGGCCTACATTACACAGTTTTAATGTTGAGGTCGACTTGTCTAAACAGGCCACAAATTTAGAAATTAAATATAACACGTGTGTGTACCTGAGAAGGGCGTTAATAGGAACCCTCTTCCATGGGATACCCTGCTTCAACAGGTCATTGGAAAAGGAGGGCAGGCTGAAGAGAGACTGGAGGATGGCGTTCATGTAGCATGTGTTTCCAAGATTGGAGAATCTAATAATCAACAGATAACAGGGGTGGATCCCAGTCAATAATACTGCAACAAATACTACATTTTACACAACATTACGGATTGATTATCATTTAAATAATAAAAGGTAATGAAAAATATGACAAAAAAATAAACAAAGAGGTGGAAGCAAATGTCATGGCATCATTTATTAAACTTAAAACTATTAAATTGTTAAATATTCATAAATTTTAAATAACTGCTTTCTTATTGCATGTTCTTTCATATGAAATTATTATTACTCCAGTCATTATTGTTTTTATTACTATTACCAATAATACTATTAATAATATAATAATAATAATAATAATTCATATTAGAGTGATTTTTGAAGGATCATGTGACTCTGTAGACTGGAGTAATGAAGCTGAAAATTCATCACTGGAATAAATTATTAAATAATAAACTACTTTTCAGTTATTTTATAGTGCAATAGGATTTCACAATTTTACAAACGTATTTTTTATTAAATAAATGCAGCCTAGGTTAGCAGGATAAACGCATTAAAACATTTAAAAATCCTACTGACCCCAAACTGTTGAGCGGTAGTGTGTGTGTGTATGTATGCATGCTTTATATATATATAAATAAAAATAAATAAAAGCACAAGTTGTCTAGGTGTAGTGCTAAGTGATGCACATCAATAAATAAAAGATTAAAGTTGTGATATATTTTTAAATCATAAGAAATAGCATAACGAAATATAATCTTTATTCAATAATCAAATAATTTTTAAAATAAAAACAGAAAAGAAAATGGTCACACTTTAAAATGACGGTCTATTAAAAAAATGTATTTAATAACAAATAGTAATACATTATTTATGGTATTTATTCATTGTTGTTAACGTTAGTTTATGTTAACTCACAGTGCATAACCTAACGTTAACAATGCATTAGTTAATGTGTAATATTCGTAAATATTCAAGAGTCATTTGATTATTATCAGTTTTATAACGGCTGTATTTTGTTGAATATCTTCATGCGTTATGCTATTGGTGTAAATATGATCATGTTGCTAATATTCAATTCAAACGGTCTCATTAATAGACTTTCTTCATATGTATACTAAGATTTGTATTAAAAAAAGTACATTTTAAAAAGTAAATTAGGCCCTCCTATAAATTGTCAGTCACTGATATGGCCCCCCAGCCAATTTAAGCTGGAGACCCCTGCTCTAAAGTCTTTTTTGGGCTATTACCACAAATATTCCCATTCAACACAAGGCTTTATATGTTTAGGGGTATTTTTATTTAACTAGTATGTAGCACCATGACCCTGCGAGACATGTAGCAGAACGACAATAACGCTCAGTTTGACCAATTAAAATATTAATATTAAACTGTTAAAGCTGTATGCATTGTCTGATGTTCAGAAGCAGCTCACCCTTGCAGTGGCGGCTGAGGCTGGGCCAGCACTGAGGGTCTGGGTTTGTTCCAGCCTCCGTAATCCAGCGTGGGACGAACCTTTTTAAAGGGCGTGGAGTGATTAGGCAAAATTAGGCTTCTTTTGGCAGATGGACATGAACCTGTACTGCTGGGCCTGGAGGACACACAAGAGCAGATCTCCCAGCATTAATAGGTCACATCATGCACTATTAGATTGATTCAGCACATGAGAGAGAGAGAGAGAACATCCACATTAGCAACTTCAGGCTATTTAATAGGAAGATAAATACAGATGAAACACTAATAAAAGTACAAAAAAGAAACAAATGTGTGTAAAACTTGAAGTTTTGTATCTTGACGATGACTAAAAATCTTTAATATAAGCAGGTTTACATTAAAAAAAGCAAAGGTAGCAGGTTAAATTGGAAAAAGGTGGCCTCTAGAAGAAAGTCAGATTGTTTACCTGTCCAGAAATGAATGCGTTTGCGTGTAGTCTTTAGCTCCTGTTCGGCTCCCATAGAAAGATGTGGGCTGGAGAGGAGCAGGAGTGTGTGGAGCTGAGGGAAAAGCAATATCACATAATAAAGCAAAGGGAGAAGCGGTTTCAGAAGATTAATGAGAGTTAAATACCAACCAGCGGCTCTGTTCTCCTCTGACTGCTTGAGCTTGTCTTTACAGCTGAGCAGGAACTTTCTGGAGGAGTCTGTGATGGCCTTATTGTTGCTGAACAAGTGCAAAAGCAGACAAATCAGGTTTCTTGTTGAGCACAGCACTGTTTAATGCATTCATGTCTGAATCTGATGGCAAAATACAGTAAATAATTGATCGTTTTCAGTCATGTGACCTGTGTGTAGGCCTGGCGGACATTAAGCCGTAATTGCGGCTACATTGGGGTCTTTATAAACACGCAGCACAATCCACTCACATTTCCATCCGTTTCAAGCTGCCAATATTTAGATCATCAGCAAAATAAAACAGAAATATGACCACAAACTGTACACCGATCATAATCTGCTGTTAGTCACTTAAATCCCTCATGTTCCTGATCTACAATTCTGCGATGTTTACATTTATCTTGTGGATATTCCTCAGCGATTCAGTCATTAGTGATGTTATAGCATGCAAGCGTCTGTAGTTTATTTGCTTAGATTAATATTGGCTAGTAGGGAAATCTATTCGTTCATTTCTGCTGTTTATACTTTGACTGCATTTAAATTATTTTGCAATTCGATTAAGAATTGACAATTAACTCCCTGAAGAATGATCCTTTCTCCAGGGAAATGTTGTTTTAACGTAAGAAATATCGTTGTTGTAATGTTGCAATACTCAACAACATCATTGCATATTTTCGCAGTATTGTGCAGTTTTAATGTACACAGACTTGTTTTATAAGACTGTAAAATGTCTTTGCAGTCACTTTTGATCAATGTAATGCATCACATCCCAAACAAAAAATTGATTGTGTTGTATTTCCGTTAAGAAAAAGCTCCAGTCCTGTGTTCAGTAATGTTGAAGTTATTCTTCTACATGTACGATTAAAGTCAGCTTAATTATCCATCTCAAGAAAAACAATGTGAGCTAGCAAAATAAACATTGAACATGCAGACTTCAATGGGACTTGAAGTCCGGTTTACCTGGAAGAGTCGTTCTCTTTGGGATAGTCCTCCGTCAGGTCTCCATCAGAGTTCATCAGCCTCTTCCTCTTCTCACTCCTACACAACACACATTTAACAGTGGAGTTCAATGCAGTAAACCAGCTCTTCACATTAAAGGGACAGTTCATTTACTCCACTTGGTATGAAACCTTTTCTGTTGAACACAGAGAAACATAGTCTGAAAGAAGAAACTAAATTAAACTGAGAAGACTGAAGTTAGAGCTGCTCAATACTGGCATTGCAATATACTGTATTTCTGTAATAAATATTGCAATATGCACATCATTTCACAAGAGGATTTAAAACAGTTTAAATATTTAATCCATAATATTATTACATTTTTCATTGATGGGGAGTGCATCTACATAAAATATATTCAACATTACAAGCATAAATTAAAACCTGAGCAACAATACAAATGAAATACTAGAGGTGTGAACCTATTCTGGTCTCACAGTTCGGTTAGGATTATCATGCCATCGATTCGGTTCAATTCGATATTTCGGTGCATTGACGACGCTTTCCATACACGGTGTTATATTTTGAGGGGTGGCTATAACAAGCTGTCTGTATAAACACACACACACACACACACTCTCTCATTCACACACATACACAAACATAGACAGCACCAAATAAACATACACACGCACACTCACACGCCAAGCTAGCTTGCTCGCTCGGGAGCGCTATTGTGAGACCGCCCACTCCTGTTAAAATTACACAAGTTACTGACTGCTCCCGCACTTTATTCGGAAATTTATTCCTGTGCTGCATGAAATCTGGTCGGGTCCCGCGACAATGCACAGGTACAGCTGCAGGATTGCATTTAGCCGAGAGGAAAAGAGAGGGGAGGAAGAGTCACGCCAGCAGGTGAAATGGGCCACAGTGTGTAAGAAAGAGAGAGAGAGAGAAGGGAGTACTTTCATTCCCTCAATCTCAGGGAAATAGGGGCTTCTGCTGTAAGTGCCAGTGAAAGACTGTATGTGTTTTCTGTACAGTGTTAAATTTTTAAGTAGTTGCCGCCTGTAGTGTAGTAAATACCCGCGCTCGCCTCCCTCGAGACAGTGCGCATAAGAGATAAATGACGTCAGTACATAACCGGTTATGATTATTACTGAACCGATACAGAATTATCCGTGTCTGCATCGCGGTGCACCAAAAAAACTATTAATTTTGACACCTCTATAAAATACACAGCGCTTTAAGGTTTGCCGGAGAGTCTAACAGTATTGAGGTACATAAATAAAATATTCAAGTGTAAAATAACCCTTTATACTGTAGTAAACATAAGAAGATGATCAACATATTTCATCAACGTTGTCCTAGACCTATTTAACACCAATTCTGGACAATTTTGAAAAACATTTTTGACTATGGTTGTCTTTATTGCATAAATAATTTAATACAATTAGCCTTATAGCTACAAAATGTATAATTTGCTATAATTTAAAGTGTTTAATTATGACTATATTGATTTAATTGATTTACATATGACTAAGATTTAAATAATATCAGATTATTATCTTTGTCTTTATTATGGTTAAACTGTGCATGTGCTCTCATCTGTTTTCATTGATTACTACAATCCCAAAACTTGACATTGCAAATCCTGCATTGTGACTACTGCAATATTGATGCAAAAAACAATATATTTTGCAGTGCTAACTGATGAGATAATAATAATAATAATAATAATAATAATAATAATAATAATGCCTTTTTTTACAGGCGCCTTTTAACATACCCAAGGACACCTTACAGTATATAGCAAGATCACAATAAAATAAACAAGCATTAAAGAGCATACTCAAACTAGCAGATCATTAAAAGCTTTCCTGACGAAAACCTTAATCTTTAGATTTTAAAGGGGAAACGGTGTCCAGCCAGCTAATGTGCCATCAGGGTGTCTGCGCTCACCTGATCTCCGAGAGGCTGCCGCGGGCCGGTGTGGATGTAACCCGGCTGGGGCTGCCCAGGGGCTTTCGGGGGGTGCTGTCCTCTCTGCTGTCCAGACTGGAACGCCTGGGAGTGCTCTGCGAGAAACAGAAGATCAGTCTGGTCGTATTTACCAGAGATGCAACTAAATTACATTTCTGGAAACTATGGATGCACGTGACCAAAAATGTTTTGTTGAAAAGGTAGTGCATTGCGCTTTTTATGTTGCTAGGCAACCACTGAATCAACTGCGTATTGTGCTTAAGCGATGCTGTTGATATTATAACAATAGTAATAGTATTGTGATACAAATGTTGTATTAAGGTCATTTAACCAGCGTTGTCATGACAGCACAGTAATAGCTAGCAGCAGGAACAAGTATACTGCATACAAATGTCCTATCCATTATTCTTTGCTTGTGCAGTGTGCATGTGTGGTTCATGCATAAGTACATACATTTAAATTAGCTAAATATCCAAAGCTATTTTGAACTTTGACCAGGACATGTACAAACTAGTCAATAGTGAGCTCCTTGTGTTTTGGTTGGTGCAGCAGAAATGAATGGGTTTTAAAGCGCAGTGCTCCTGCATCTGGTGTGAAAGCCCCTTCAGATCTTGCAGATCCTACGGCTGGATGAAAAGCGAAACCAGCATGCTAAACACTGGGCAGTGCAGTGGAGCATAGGCCTTAATCAGCCCAAATCTTTCTGTGGCCAAAAACTCGATGCATCCCTAATATTTATATTGTCATTGATGAGCATTCACAGCACTTGTGATGCTGCATTACCTGTTTATCTGACGGAGAAAGGCCAGAGTCGTTCTGCGCTGTTCGATTTCCAAGAACCAGCCCAAAACTAGCACTGCCCTGATTTGTCTTGAAAACTGAAACAGAAATGACAAAAGAAATTAAAAGGGACAGTTCACCCAATATAAATGTCCTCATCGTTTACTCTCACTCAAGTGGGTAGTAAAATTATTAATTTCTTTCTAATATATTTTGAAGAATGTTGGAAAAATTGAAGGAACAAAACAATGGCTGCTTTTACCATCATTCTTCAGTGTATTTTGTTTTGTGAAACAAGAACCAGACGAAATCACTCAAATCATGTCTTTAAACTATTATTATGCCTATCAAACGTCAAATTAATACATATATAATAGACTTGTTATTAGAATGCCCCAAAATGAAAAATGTGGGCTAAAAGCGAATCTTTAGGATTCAACGATCATGATTTATAAGTGAATGAATGGCAAAATGAAAGCGGAGTGTGTGTTTATTTATTGCCACATCAGCAACACATGGCTGTTCTGTGGCACGATCAATATAGCTAAAGCATCAGTCAAGCCTTGTATAAAACAAGTTGGCAAAACATTAACGTTTTGCAGTGGCCCAGCCAAAGTCCTGACATAAACCCAATTGAGAATTTATGAAGCGAGCTAAAGATCAGACTCTAAAACCTGAGTTTGAGCTCATTGTTAAAGATGAATGGGCAAAAACACCAGTGGAGACATGCAAAAAGGTGATCAGCAATTTCTAGGAAGCATTTGATCACTGTAATAGCCATAAATGAGTTTTTATTGATTATTGAGAAAGATATGAATAATTTTAGACATGCCACTTTTTGTTCAAATGTAAAGAAAAGCATTATATTCCACAATGATGCCTCTTGTACATCATCTTATTATCTTTTGGGTGTCATTTCCCATCAAAAACAAACTTGCTGGTTGAATAAAGTAATTTTAGGTCAGAATGTGCCAGGGGTATGAATAATTTCAGGGATTGACTGTATATAATAGAGTATACAGTACACAGGAATCAGAGAGTGAATTTCAATACCTTTTAAGACCTTTTTAAGACTCTTTCCATGCAGTTTAAGACCTTATAACCACTTTAGGTTTCAACCGGAAACACTGGCGAGATTTTAACTTGCTGTATAGTTACTGAATAATAATGCAAGAAACTAATCCAAACCTAAAACATTATTCATATACTGAATAAAAATCTATTAAATTATAGCTAAATCAGCAGGTTGGCGGCTTTAGAACTGCAGAATAATGGTGTTGGTTACTGCAGTAAACAAAGCAGCATGATGTTAATAATAAGTCTCAGCAGGCTTCACAGGGTTAAACACCATCATCATCATCATCAGCAGCAGCAGCAAGAGGAGACACACTGAGGTGAAGTTGCGTTGATATTCACTCATTTGGACTCTCCTTAATAATATAATTTCAGAAAAGTATCATTCTCCGATTCTAAATAGTGAAATCACATTAGCAGAAGTGAACTATCAGAGTAAAACACTGTTCACAGTCAATTAAACAGTGCTAATGTTGTTATAAAGTCGTATCTACATGTCAATTCAGACAGAATATTCACAATACACACTATATGGAGCGTGTCACAAACTGTCACTGTTCAGAAATGAGCGAATATAAACCCAACTTTAATTCACCCTAGAAGGCTCTATTGGGCTTAAACCCCATCTTCAGCAGACACATAATGATAAACACAGCGCTTATAGACATATGTGATTTCAGCAGCCCGTAATAATCCCCGGTCGCCGCTCCAGTGCAGGCCGGAGCTCCGACACTCACCCTCGGACAGCTCCAGCTCCAGCTCCGCCAGCCTCTCGCGCACCTCCGCCGGCAGGGTCATGCCGAGGGCCGGGGGCTCCAGCAGCATCATGAGCACTCCGGATCCGCGCTCCGCCATGCTGCTGCTGCTGCTGCTGCTGCTCGGGGCGTCGCGTCTCTCACCGCGGGCAGATGTGCGGAGCGGAGCGGCGGGGCGCGCGCATACAGACCGCCGGAGACGCGCGCTGGTGCGGGTCCACACCACACCACACCCTTCCCTTCTTCAAGCCGGACTCATGCCGGCAGATTTCCGTCTGATTCTCCGAGAAACAAAGAGAAACTCGCGGTAACTCCGATCCTGAGCGCGACACCAACGCCACTGCAGAGATCCTGATTCCTGACTCACCTACACACACATATGCACACGGGCGCGCAACACACACACATACACATACGCGTGCGCAATAACACACACACACACACAGACATTTATACAGTATATTTACATATGCATAAAGACACACGTCTGTACAAAGACACATACACCTATATAAACACACACACACATATACACTGAAATTGGTGAGCATGGACTGCACACACTGGATATTAATCCTTCTTCACCTGCAGCATCACTGATTGACAACCTGGGGCTCGTTTACTTCATAGAGTCATCAGAAACCGCGTTTACACTGTTATTCACTTACACACACTCCTCACTGGCCATATATTCACTCACACACACACACACACACACACAAATGCTGTTTTTTTCTGTCTGAAATATCTGTAATGACACTTTTAAAGCTGGAGTTTATTCATTTGAAGCCAGTTTACTCAATGTTAATGTATTTATTAATGTGATAATGCATTATATCAGCAGTGTTGGTAATAAATATTCAATACATCATTTACAAACAGAACAGTTTATTAATGAACACACGATATACAAACAACAACAATAACAAACAATGATGAATGATCACATCTGTATTTTATTCAGTCAGTCCTTTTAAAAGTTCTCTAATATCATATAAAACTATGCATTCTATTACAATCTGATTTATAGTCACAATATTCTCGCACAAGTCACAACTGGGTTTCTGTTCCAGTAACGGATGTACATTTTAAAGTATGCAAAAACATTTGCAACAATAAATATAAACATTCATACTGAATGAGAATACGTCAGTAAACAGCACCACTCTTCACAGCTTAAATTAAAATATTTTAAAAATCTTCATTTAAATAAGTGGTTTCATAAGGTCAGTCAGTTCAGCAGCGGACAGACCGACAGCGCTGCACAACACTGCCCACATGTGGACAGCACTGCACACTACAGTCACAAAGCCTCAGAAACATCAGAATTGATACAATTGATACCAACACCATTATGATGAGAACAAAAACACACAAGGATCCGGTGATCACAATCAGCTGCCTTCAGTTTAACACATAACACCTGACGCGGTAAACCATAGATGTTTACAGCGATTTAATTATCCCTGAACTCTCAGAATCGATCCATTTTTATCTTTATGTTCTTACAGTGGCTTTCGTATATTATCATAATAATATTGTGACTCTAGTTTATTTATTATCTCTCTAAAGAGATCGGCTGGTTGAATCTGTGAACTATTGGTTTTTTTTAATATAATTTGATCTCATCTGAAGCTGCTTTTCTGGGTGTTGGGGTGGATTTTGATTTATTTCCCTCATCTTAATTCTTCTTGTTGTACTGTAAGATGCATTGAGGCTACTAAATTACGTTCAGGTCTATGTTTCATAGCACTAAATATATGTCGGATGATAAAATAAGTAAAATAAATACATAAAAACTAAAATTTAATTACCTTTCCACAAAGAAATACACAGAATATATACTTATATACATACAACAGATTAAATGTGTATATATATATATATATATATATATATATATATATATGTGTATGTATGTATGTATGTATGTATGTATGTATGTATGTATGTATGTATGTATATATATATGTATATATACACACACACACAAAACTGTCTGGTTCTGTCTGGTTCCTGAATCTGATTGGCTGATTGCCGTGCAATATTCAACAATATCAGAACTCATACAGCCTCCTCACCCTCGTGTATTACTCCACCCACATAGAGTGACAGCAGATCAATAAACTCAGTTTGACAAATATTGCAGCTAGATTGCGACTATGCAGTTTATTTATGAGGATAGTGCCTATTTTAAATTTTCATTATAAGATTTAGTGAATCGGCATCCATCAGCCCGTCATATATATATATATACGACTGTGTAAAAATACGAGTGCTTAAAGTGTTTTGATCTGTACATATTGTCTTTTTCCACAAATATTTGCTAATATATAATAATATTCTTATCTGAAAATTTGAATGTTATCAGTAGCTAAAAATGTAAATATACAGTTGAAGTCAAAATAATTTTTTTTTTCTTCAAATATTCCCCAAATGATGTTGAACAGATTGAGGAATTTCTCACAGTATTTCCTCTAATATTTGTTCTTCTGGAGAAAGTCTTATTTGCTTTATTTGGGCTAGAATAAAAGCAGTTTTTAATAGTTTTAAAGCCATTTTAAGCTCAATATTATTAGCCCCTTCAGCAATATTAGTGTTGGATTGTCTCCAGAATAAACCACTGTTATACAATGACTTGCCTAATTACCCTAACTTTACCCTAATTACCCTAGTGAAGCCTTTAAATGACACTTTAAGCTGAATACTAGTGTCTTGAAGAATATCTAGTCTAATATTATGTGCTGTCATCATGACAAAGAGAAAAGACATCAGTTATTAGAGATGAGTTATTAAACTATTATGTTTAGAAATGTGCTGAAGAAAAATCTTCTCTTTGTTAATCAGAAATTGGAGGAAAATATACAGACGGGCTAATAATTCTGACTTTAACTGTATATAAAACATTTGATCTGAGCATGGCTAATCCAGAAAATAGATAATAACTCTATTAACGAAGAACTGATCATATTAATATCAGTAATAATGATGTGCAATGTTTTGAAATGTTAAACAGTTTCTCTGATCCGGTTTCAGGTGTGTGAGAGGTGAAAATAATCACTGCAGTGTTAATGCTGTAAAACAGGGTAATCTGCGGGTAAAGCGGAGTCTGTGTGGATGAAGAGTTTTTCCTCAGGTGTAGAGAGTCCTGAGATCCTGCAGACTGACGGTTGTGTTGGTTTGCTGCACGGTTTACCGCGGTGTGCATATCTAGCAGATCAGCCCGTCTGAAAACACACAGAAACATTCATCACTACAGGGTGCAGATCTACTGAACGAGGGTTACTGGCATGCATGTGGAGTTGAAGTCAGCATTATTCCCCTCCTGTGAATTTCCTTTTCAAATATTTCCCCAATGATGATTAACAGAGGGAGGAATTTTCCACAGTATTTCCTATAATATTCTTTCTTCTGGAGAAAGTCTTATTTGATTTCCCCCTCTGATGACATACAAAGGGAGAGTGTCAGTCAAAGTGTGTCTGCAGACTGTTTCTATCAAGTCAAACACGATTAATTCATGTTCACATTAGAGGCTGCTGGAGATATTTACACACTGCTGACACACAACTGGGGTTAAACCCCTTATAGAAGTGATTTCTGCATAACTGGTCTCTTTATAAGAACAGAAGACACACGTTTCCAGAAAGTGGTACTGAAAGCAGTAGAGTTTCTGACCTGCCTCAGTGCCGATGCAGTCCAGGATTAAGCACACTCCTCTGGGCTCTCTGTGAACACTGTACACCTGCTCCTGTTCAGACATCAGATCAGCTTTAAGCACACACTGATAACCATCTGACACACACTTTCACCACCTCAGTGTATCTGCAGTCTACACACAACACACTGCCACCAGACACTGTCTATACGAGTACTCCTGCTGTACTGTTGCTTTGCATCTAAAACCATGCGTGCTATTGACTACATGAGTTTGAGTCTTGTTTTCAGTCCAAATATTTACAAATTCGTAAATCAAGAAGCATTGTCTAGACTTTTCGAAAATATAGTCTTGTTTTCAGAAATAACGAAGCAAAATTAAGTGAGTTTTTCTTTAAAACAAAGCACAATGATCTGCTGTGGAGATTTTCATATTGTAATTTTTTTCACTTGAGCCTCTCTTAAAATAGTGGACAGTTGATTGTTTAATAGACTCTTGTTCAGTAATATGAATTTAATGCAGAAATGTAGCTTGTACTGTATCCTACTGTCCACAATTGACCAATGTCTGCATTGTTATGAGTATCGGTATCAGTATCAGTACCATAATCTGTATCAGTGTCAGTAATGGTATCTGTAACAATATCAGTGTCGATTGCAGTATCAGTACTAGTATCGGCATTAGTGTCGGTAACAGTATCTGTAACAATATCAATAGCGGTATCAGTGTCGCTATCATAATGGTATCGGTATTGGTAACAGCATCAGTAGCGGGATCAGTGTTGATAACATTATCAGTATTGGTAATGGTATCAGTTCGTAACATTGTTAGTATCTGTAAAGGTATCGTATTAGTATCTGTAACAGTATCAATGTCAGTAAAGGTATTAGTATTGTAACGTATCAGTATCTGTAAAAGCATCTGTAACGTTATCAGTATCGATATCTGTATCAGTGTCTGTAACTGTATTAGTACCGGTATCGGTAATTGGTAACTTTAACAGTAGCAGTATTGGTTATAGTATCAGTGTCAGTAAGGGTATCGGTGTCAGTATCTGTAACGTTTTCAGTATCGGTAATGGTATTAGTGTCGGTAACTGTATTAGTACCGGTATCGGTAATTGGTAACTTTAACAGTAGCAATATTGGTTATAGTATCAGTGTCAGTAATGGTATCGGTATCAGTAACGGTGTCAGTATCTGTAACGTTATCAGTATCGGTAATAGTATCAGTGTCAGTATCGGTATCAGTGTCTGAAACGTATCAGTATTGGTAACGGTATCAGTTCGTAACAGTATTAGCATCTGTAAAGGTATCTGTATTAGTATCTGCAACAGTATCAGTGTCAGTAAAGGTATTACTATTGTAATGTATCAGTATCTGTAAAGGCAACTGTAATGTTATCAGTATCTGTAATGGTATCAGTATCGGTAACTGTATCAGTGTCTGTAACTGTATCGGTAATGGTAACTTTAACAGTAGCAGTATTGGTTACAGTATCAGTGTGAGTAAAGGTATTGGTATCAGTAACAATGTCAGTCTCTGAAACGTTATCAGTGTCGGTAATGGTATCAGTGTCAGTGTCTGAAACGGTATCAGTATTGGTAACGGTATCAGTTCGTAACACTTAGTATCTGTAAAAGTATCTGTATTAGTATCTGCAACAGTATCTGTATTGGTAACGGTATCAGTATCGGTAACTGTATCTGTAACAGTATCATTATTGGTAACAGTATCAGTATCTGTAATCGTATCAGTGCCAGAAATGGTCTCAGTATTGGTAACAGTGTCTGTAATGATATCAGTAGCGGAATGAGTGTGAGTAACGATATCGGTATTTTAACAGAATCAGTATCAGTAATGGTATATGTAACGTTATCAGTATTGGTAACGGTATCAGTACTGTAACAGTATTAATATCCATAACAGTATCAGTAGTGGTATCAGTGTCAGTAACGGCAATTAGTATGCAACGTTATCAGTATAAGTAAGTGTATCAGTGTCAGTAATGGTATCAGTATTGTAACGTTATCAGTATTGATAACCATCAGTAACGGTGTCTGTAATGCTATCAGTTTTGGTAACGGTATCGGTATCAGTAACAGTATCAGTAGTGGTAACGGTATCAGTGTCGGTAACAGTATCAGTATTGGTAACAGTATCTGTGTCCATAATGATATCAGTGTCAATAACGCTATCAGTAACAGTATCAGTATAACAAAATGCTAATTCTTGATAGCAACATGCTAATTTATACTAGAAACATTCTAATAACAAGCTAATTCATGCTAAAATCATGCTTCCAGCATGCTTATTCATACTAGAATCATGCTAATTTATACTAGACATGCTGAAACGATACTAGCGACATGCTATTTCATGCTATAAACATGTTAAGTAATACTTAAAACATGCTAGTGGAGGCAATCCAAAACTAATATTGCTGAAGGGGGCTAATGATTATGACCTTAACATTTTAATTTTAAAAAAATGCTTTAAACTGCTTTTATTCCAACGAAACTAAAACAAAAAACCCCAAAGATTTCTCCAGAATTAAAAAAAAAAAGAAAATACTGTGCAAATGAACTGTTCTAACATCACTTGTGAACTATTAAAAAACCCATTCACATGAGGGCCAATAATCCTGTCTTTATGAGTAAGCATTAACGAGATATGACAGATGAGCAGTCAGCTGAACTCTCACCTGTGGTTTTGCGCAGGTCTGAGGTCTGTCAGCAGAGCCTTGTTTGGTCGTTTTTGCTGTAAAAAGAGCTTTCGGTTAGAAGAGAAAAACGAAACCAGAGGAAACCCTGCCTGTGGAAGTCCCAGAAAACCCAATTATAGATGACGGCGATGATGCAGAAAGAGGAACTGAGTCAGAAAAACTGTCGGTCTGTCACACATCGCTCCTCCACACGTCTGAAATGTGGAAGTCAATCTAAATCTGCTGTCATTATGAGTGTCATTACAACTCTTTTTGTTCCAGCCACAACCCAGTACTGGGAAACACCCACAAACTCTCACACACAGCCAATTTAGTTCATCAATTCCCCTATAGTGCATGTGTTTGGACTGTGGGGGAAACCCACACCAACACGAGGAAAACATGCTTTAATATATCCTTTACACAATATTACAGTCTCAGAATTGTAACTACATACATATATATACACATATACATAGATATACACATACATATATATACATATATATACATATATATATATATACATATATATACATACATATGTATATGTATATGTTTGTGTGTGTATATATATATATATATATATATATATATATATATATATATATATATATATATATATATATATATATATATATATATATATATATTTATATTTATATATATATATATATATACTAAAACAGTGTTATATATATTATTATTATCTACATTACTGTGTACTCGCCATTAAACCGTGACTGTTTTTGTACCTTAAAGCACACCCAGTGGTTGAACTAGGTATTGCGCTCCTGGTTCAAAATACATTCAAGTGCAGGTTGCCAGATTGACAACATCAACAGCAGTGTGCCTGACTAGAGTCTAAAGGCTGATTTAAAGCTTATTTAAATCATGTTCTAACTAAAAGCAATGGCACACGATAGAAGGAATAGTTTCTATATTAAAATGAGTTTGTGTTCTAACCAACACCTGAAATGTATATTTTTCTTGCAGCTGAACAACAGAAAACTGACAATGATCAGCTTTAGATTCAGTGTCTAATGCTAATAATGTGAGTTTGAATGCCATTTTACATGACATTTATTGCCATACTACTGAAAGCAGCAGCAGATAGTTCAGCTCAGATCTGGAGAATAATATATACCTCTGAAACTGAACTTTAGCCTGCTACTGTATTTAACAGAGACAATTTTCTAATCATAATAGTTTTGATTTCTAATAACAAATTACTTTTGTCTTGGCCATGATGGCAGTTTATAATATTTTAGGTAGTGTGTCTTCTGTAATGTGAGTGATGTACGGTTATATATTTCTATACTTTATTTATATTTGTATATAGTGACCGTAGATAAACTCACAGGTCTGCTGGAAACGTCTGATCTTGTTGAGGAGGTCAGTTCTGCGAATGGACATCAGGATCTGTTGCAGAAACTCCAGCTTCTGACTTGAGATCAGCTCCAGCTTCTCCAGATCCACCACGATATCCAGAAAACTCTACAATACAACAATAAAACACTGTTCAGAGCACTGTCCAAAACACAACCAGTTACAACTGTTTAACTTCTTTAAGCGCAACCTTAAAGGCACAGTTCACCCAATTCTGTCATCATTTATGAGTTTCTTTCTTCTGTTGGACACTAAAGAAGATATTTTGAAGAATGTTCAATATCAATAGTTACAGGTTACCAGCATTCTTCAAATTATCTTCTTTAGTGTTCAACAGAAGAAAGAAACTTAAACAGGTTTGGAACCAGTTGAAGGAGAGTAAACAGTGAGTTCATTATTGAGTGAGCGGCCCCTTTAAATAAATAGCTGAACATTCTTTATTCAGGAAACACAAGAGCACAGTTACCTGGACATTCTGCAGCTTGTGTTTTGATAAAGTGTCTCTCAGCAGGAATATCAGAGACTTCAGGTCCTCTGTGTCCATCTCCTCACTAACATCACACATCAGGACTCTGAAGACACAACAAAGCTCTGCATTTTACTAATGAGCCGGAGAAAAAAAACACAAAGACATGATATTCTTAAAAACAAAACAAACAAAAAAAAACACACTTTCTGAGTCGGGGAAATGCCTGTGACAAAATCTGATGCCCCCAGTGAAAAAAACATGTATTAATGGTAAATTCACTATTTTTATTATTAAATTACAAGTAAAATTGGTCATTTGGTCAACTTTCATTCATTTGGTTAATTTGTCAGGTGAAAACTGTCCAAAAATTGACTGGGATACATAAGAGATAAGATAACTACAGTGATTAATCTGTTGTGGTGATTCTACAGTTGCTATGGTAACACAACAACTACACTAATGAATCTGCGGTAATGATTCTACAGTTGCTATGGTAACAACGACTACAGCAATTAATCTGTTGTGATGATTCTACAGTTACTATGGTAACACAACGACTACAGCAATTAATCTGTTGTGATGATTCTACAGTTACTATGGTAACACAACAACTATAGTAATTCATCTGTTGTGGTGATTCTACAGTTGCTATGGTAACACAACGACTACAGTGATTAATCTGTTGTGGTGATTCTACAGTTGCTATGGTAACACAACGACTACAGTAATTCATCTTGTGTGGTGATTCTACAGTTGCTATGGTAACACAACAACAACAATTAATCTGTTGAGGTGATTCTACAGTTGCTATGGTAACACAACGACTACAGTAATTAATCTGTTGTGGTGATTCTACAGTTGCTATGGTAACACAACGACTACAGTAATTAATCTGTTGAGGTGATTCTACAGTTGCTATGGTAACACAACGACTACAGTAATTAATCTGTTGTGATTCTACAGTTGCTATGGTAACAACGACTACAGTAATTAATCTGTTGTGGTGATTCTACAGTTGCTATGGTAACACAACGACTACAGTAATTCATCTTGTGTGGTGATTCTACAGTTGCTATGGTAACACAACAACAACAATTAATCTGTTGAGGTGATTCTACAGTTGCTATGGTAACACAACGACTACAGTAATTAATCTGTTGTGGTGATTCTACAGTTGCTATGGTAACACAACGACTACAGTAATTAATCTGTTGAGGTGATTCTACAGTTGCTATGGTAACACAACGACTACAGTAATTAATCTGTTGTGATTCTACAGTTGCTATGGTAACAACGACTACAGTAATTAATCTGTTGTGGTGATTCTACAGTTGCTATGGTAACACAACGACTACAGTAATTAATCTGTTGTGGTGATTCTACAGTTGCTATGGTAACACAACGACTACAGTAATTAATCTGTTGTGGTGATTTTACAGTTGCTATGGTAACACAACGACTACAGTAATTAATCTGTTGTGGTGATTCTACAGTCGGCTCACCTGTATTCTGGCAGTGTGTGCTGGTTCTTCAGCAGAGTCTCCGCCATGCTCCTGCTGCTCTTCAACACTCGTCTGAGCAGGTCGTAGCGTTTGATCCTCAGCAGGAGCTCCAGCAGAAACACACGCTCGCTCCGGCACAGCAGCGATTGTGTGCAGACTCTGAGCTCTGAGGAGTGTGTGAGCTCTGAGTGTGTGTCCAGAGCGCCGCACAGATAGCAGATCCTCCGACACTCATCAGCACTGAGCTCAGCTAAGATCTGACTGACGGAGTGACACACAGCCGACATCACCAACACTGACCAGAGAACACACTTGGCTGAAATCAAAACCGATATTGTAAACAAAATAATTCACAGTAACCAAATTTGCCAGTAAGACTTTACATTTACAAGCCCTCAGTTAATAAATAATTACAATTCTGCTGTATTTTTACATGACTACTGTAATTATTAATTTGCAGTGTGCTTGTAAATTTACAGGAAACTCAAACTGCTAGTGAGTTCCTGTAGAATTCTACTACTTTATTCAGTTTGTGTGTGGAAATAGTGGTCAGATGCTGTAGAAGAGGACATTTTGTCATGTTATTTTTAAGGAAGTCTCCTCTGCTCACCGAGCCTGCGTTTACTTCTTCAAAAGCACAGTGAAAACAGTCCACTGAATTAAATTGAATATTACTTACAATTCAAAAGAGCTGTTTACTATTTGAATACTAACAGAGAGAGAGAGAGAAAGTAAATAAATAAATAAAAACATGGTGGAAATAAATGCAGAATGTTAAAAATTTCCTTGAGCTTAGTCATTTGATCATCAGGGTCGCCACTGCGGAATGAATCGCCAACTAATCCAGCATATGTTTTACACAGCAGATGCCCTTCCAGCTGCAACCCCGTACTGGGAAACACCCATACTCACTCACTCAGACACTACAGCCAGTTTAGTTCGTCAATTCCTCTATAGCACATGTGTTTGGACTGTGGGGGAAACCGGAGCACTCGGAGGAAACCCACACCAACATGGGGAGAACATGCAAACTCCACACAGAAATGCCAACTGACCCAGCCGAGGCTCGAACTAGAGACCTTCGAACCAGCAACCACTGAGCCAACGTGCTGCCCATGTTAAAATAAGAAAGACCGCAGTGAAGTAAACGCAGAACAGGATCAGGTTCACACAGACAGGACAGTATTAATAACACAACTATGAATGAAACCATTCATAAACAAAATGGCTGCTAAAGGGTTAAATGACATCATCACCATCATTCATAAAACACCGCAATGAGGCAATTTATAAGTAACCCAAACTCAATTTGGAATTTTATCCCAAATTATTTTTTCAAAACTGGGTGGTCTCCCTTTTCTACTGATTTGTAACTATAGATTGCTAGGATCCCTTATAAATTATCAAATTTTCATAAGCAAGCTTTACTCGCATGGTCACTGATTTACTAACACTATTTTTCTCCTCATCAATATTTAACTGGAACAATCAGGACATTTTGTATAAAAACAAATCTTTATTATTATATATTATTATTAGTTATTTAATTCAGAAGGTCTTCTTTTAAATTATAAAGAGTTTTTGAGCAAGTTTGGTTTCCCGGTCACTCCAAAAGCATTTTCCATTGTAATGGATGCAATTCCTAAAGCTGTTATAATGCTTTTTAGAGGCAATGGTGGAGCATTCAATGTTTCGTCCGTGCCATTGCACCCCTTGGAAACTTCAGTGGGAAAAATATGTTTATTTATCACAACCTTCCTCATGTAATTACAAAATCAGGTCTCTCTTTCAAAAGGAAACTGTAACAACCCCATATGTGAAGTTTATTTGGATGGAAATATATGACCAGATTCAATAGAAAAAAGGTCTGTCTTTATCTGTAAAATATATAATAACTAACAAAATTAGAGAAATTTCATTTAAACTGTTAGACAAATCTTTTCAGAAATGTCTTGGCTGGGTAAAATCTAAGTCAGATATAGAGACATGCTGCTGTTTCTGTCATATACCCAATGAAACTGCTGGTCATATGTTTTGGAAATGCCCTCATACACAATGCTTTTGGATTGAACTTTCCCTGGTCATTCATCGCAAAATACTACCGGGATTCTTGTTCTCTTTTAAGGATATCCTATTGGGTTTTTTCAATACTCCTGATGATAAAAGCAAGGAATATTTCATTATTAATCTTCTTTTAATCCTTGCTAAATTCCATATACACCGCTGTAAATTCTCTCAACGTACACCTGCTGTTAGAAAAGGAAACTCAACAGTACAGTAGAACTATTGCTTCCTATTAGAACTGTTCACTTATTTTCCTTTTTTAATTTTCTTAACACATAATTTTATGTTATTATTAATTTTTGTTGTTGTCTTTTCTCGTGTATGTGCCTATGTGATGCTACTTCTCTGTAAAACTCATGTACACTCTTTGTAACAAATTTGTGTGATGTTGTTATTTTTACCCTGATATTAATGAAAAATAAATAAATAAATAAACACCTTAATGTGTCAATAAAATCCCCTTCAAGCTTTGTTTTTTTTATGACAGTCAGTTTAACACCATTATCATCACACTCAGATCAGATACACCTCATATTAATACCTGAAAGTGTTTGGCGTGTGGAGTTTGTGAGCGCGTAAACGGGTTTAATATGCAGAGCGGCTTTATCTTGACATATCCTGCAGTAAAAGGTTAAATGAGTCGATCTTACCTCCTGTGTGGATCGTGAGAAATGTAGAAATGAGGACTTCGGCATTTTGACCACTGAAGGAGCGCCAGAAATAAGCGGAACGAGTGGGTGACGAAAAGGAAAGCGGAAGTAGCTTAATGAGGAACGTACCACTACGTCATCCCCGCGACTACGGAGATTATGATGAAATTAAATAGAACTAAATTATTCGATAACAATATGAATTGTGAAAGATAGCATATTATTCAATTGTTCGTGTTATTGAGAAAGCTATATATGACAGAGACGATCATCTCGAGTAAGTGTGAAAATGTTTTCACCATCAGACTCGTGTTATGATGATCGCCTAGTGTTTCACTCACTCCTCATGTTGGCGGTAAAGTCCATCCGTTCCTCCTTTACTGGCAGGACAAATCCAAAATAAAACTCTCAGCAGAGAAAAGTCGAATGTGTTTAGATCCGACAAAGCCCACGTGAAAAAATACTATAGGAAACTACAGTCAATACTGCAGTGTTTTTCAACCATGCTATAGTAAAGAACTTGAGTTAATCTGTTGTGGTGATTCAACAATTGCTATGGAAACAAGAACTATAGTAATTAATCTGTTGTGGTGATTCTACAGTTGCTATGGAAACAAGGACTATAGTAATTAATCTGTTGTGGTGATTCTACAGTTGCTATGGAAACAAGAACTATAGTAATTAAACTGTTGTGGTGATTCTACAGTTGCTATGGAAACAAGAACTATAGTAATTAAACTGTTGTGGTGATTCTACAGTTGCTATGGAAACAAGAACTATAGTAATTAAACTGTTGTGGTGATTCTACAGTTGCTACGGTAACACAATAACTATAGTAATTAATCTGTTGTGGTGATTCTACAGTTGCTATGGTAACACAACAACTATAGTAATTAAACTGTCGTGGTGATTCTACAGTTGCTATGGAAACAACAACAACTATAGTAATTAAACTAGTCACGATTCTACAGTTGCTATGGTAACACAACAACTATAATAAAAACTACTTAAAATTAATTTACAATACAAATGAAACTCATTTAATTCCTAAATTGGAGTCAAACATGACCTTTTAATTTTAATTGAAAAAAACTTTAAAATGTTTTAAACAATAAATGTATCACTCCAATACGTTTTAAATGAATAACACAATTTTCTGAGTAGATGAATATGAATAAACAATTTCTTATTATAATTTTGTTATTATTATATACTTAATATACTATTATTATAATTTATTTCTACAAAAAAAATATATATTATTTTCAAAAAATTGTGTTATGCAAAACATCCGAATAACAAAATAAAAACAATTACTTCTCTCAATTTATACCTTATATTTCCATTTTCACTCATTTCTCATTCATTTTTCTCTTAAATGTAAATATAATATTCAATATTTTTTCTCAGGGTTTTCTCCTTTAATGTACAGGACAGTAGAGAGTGTTGACAGGAAAGCATGGGGAGCAGAGAGAGGAGAAGGATCGGCATAAGACCACAAGGCGGGAATCGAACTCGGGTCACCGTGGCCACCGGATTGCATGTGTCGACGCACTAACCACTACACCACTGGCACTACAAAACTATTGACAGGGCTCAACAGTAAGGACTGCCTGATGGCCCGGGGCCAGCGTGCGAGACACTCGGGTCAGTAGACAGCATCGTTACTGGCCCGGTCGGGCTGTCTTGTCACTTTAGTTTAAACACCATATTGTTGTCGTGGTGTCGTAAACACCATATTGTTTTTCGATTCCTCTTATCTTATTGGATGATGTGAGCATGTTATTTTTTCTGTAACCTGATAACATCCAGTACAGCGAAGAGACGGCAACATGACAGCAACATCCAATTATAAAGCTAAAAGAAAATGTCTGTTTCTCACATCTTAAAGCAGACATTTACAACATGATGGAAATAATTGATGTTCTGCAGTTTCCCCTCAGATTAGCAAGTCAGCCACCTTTTGTTTTGCAATGAAATACCTGCATATTTTCCATACTGCTCTTTTTGTTTGGATAACACTTTGAATTTAGCTCATAATACATTTATTAACATTGTTAGAATATGTAATTTCTAGATTCACAGACGTCATTTTTGACACACTATTTAAAATACGTGGCTAAGACAGGCACATATGCGGGTCAGTAGAAAAAATCCTTAGCGTTGAACCCTGATGGACTATATACAGTAATCAGGCAAGTATATTATTATAACTGTAATGAAATGACCTCTTCTGCTTATATGTTCCTGTATCGATAGCTATTTCCATTTAGCAGGAAGACAAGTTAAACACATTCCTCCATTAAAATAAACATTTCCTTTCCTAATCCGTCCCCATGAAACTCAATATTAAATGAGGAAATCCTGAAGACGTCACGGGCAGCATATTTACTTAGATTTGCATCTTTATGAACAGATGAAGGAAAGGAAACATTCAAAGCACACATGTGCTGTTCATTGTTCTCTTCATTTTAGTAAATATTAACTAATGGAAGCTTATTGTAAAGTGTGCAGTGTGAGATTATATTGTAGAGCTATATCTCATCTTATAACTACGCCCACACAGAATCTGCACGCACAGAAATACACAGATTTCTGCAGATTTTAAGTCTATTGAGTTTGAGCCTCATTCGTGGCTCTGAAAGCTTGCCTACGACATCCAACACAATCAGACTGAGGCCTCATCAGATCATTTAATTTATTCTAGAGAGGGAATCAGTGATGAATGTACTTTCTGAATGTATTAGGAGCTCAGGACAGGCTCGTGTGAAGATCAAACCCGCAGCGAACACACAGTCTTACACACACGCGCTCAGTGTTTGCTCTTCTCCGGAGGGAAGAAGGTGTACTCCACCGCCAGAGACACCACAAACGCTGCGAATCCGTACTTGAAGCCGCGCAGGAACACGTCTTTGAGGGAGATGGGGATGCTGAAGGTGCTCTTGTACCTCCATGCTTCATTCCTGAAACACACACACACACACACACACACACACACACACAAGTACACGCACACACAGACGTTTACTTAGCTAAAAATGAAATAGGCATTATACTATTGTTTTTATATACAGATAGTTATAGATTTTCAACCCTACACCTACTGCACTGTAGTGTGTGTATATATGCATGTGTGTGTGTGTGTGCGTGTGTGTGTGTGTGTGATCTGACCGAGCCCAGGGGTCTCTCAGTCCTTTGCCAGCCAGTTTCTTCTGCACGACCTCCAGCGGCGTCCCTTCCCACTTCCACTGTCTGTAGTCCGGCAGGGGGGTTTTACCGTGAGCGTGTCCATGATCTCCACCCATATCTGCTGCTCAACACACACACACACACCACAGGAGAAATTACAGCTCACACACACTCCCTGCTGTTCTAATATCACATGAGCTTCATATCAGACGATAAAACCACCAGTGTGATGAAGCTTTAGCAAAAACACCTGAGCAGGTCCAGCGTTACAGATGCAACATTTTTCTGCATTTTGGTCCTGCTTTTATTGTGTAATCTCATATGGTTGAACTGTTTCATTCATTCGTATAGTTTATTTACTTTAATTCGAGAAATTAAGCCTTGTGCTTGTGTCTGGTATATTTGGGGCTGAAACTATAACAGGAGCACAGAACTGAACGGGTTTGAAACTGAATGTCGGGACTAATGAACGAGTCAATACACAGTGAGTCACATTACACAGAAGCAACAACCACAAACACAACAGGAGGTTAAAATGTAGACCAAGCATGTGTACTACAGTGGCTAAACTCATAATGTGAGCAGAAGACAAGCAACTGACTAGCGCTTCAGTCTCGCAGATATAAACAAACGAGCTAGTAACTAGCATTAGCTGCTCTCACGGCCACATTAATACACTATTAAAGTGTAAATATTAAAACGGCAGCAAAAGATGTGTTTGTTCGCAGAATGTCGCATTAATTACCTTTTAAAGCAAAGTGACCTCCAGCAGGAATCCACAAGCACTGTCGGAAGCTCCTACATTCAACTTCCGGTTTACATCACGGTCTGATCGAAATAAATAATATTATTCATAATAATAATAATAATAATAGATGAGCGTTTATTTTAATAAATACATTTAAAATGTTTATTAAGGAAACTCATTAGCCAACGGTTTATAGTTTTTTATTTTCCTCACAGCGGTGTATGCTTGAGTAAAATACTGGTTTGAGGAGGGTGTAGTTCACTTTTTTGTGGATTGTTCATTTTTTTAGGAATGGTGTAAATTCATATAAATTTGAAGCCTGTATTCATAAATTGATTAATTATATTTTAGGGTGATTCGTTTACAATCAGTCCGGGGACTGCAGATGAAAAAAAGCCTTCTGTCTAATTATGTACATTGTATATTTCTCTATTTTTAATGTGTAATTTCTCTGTCAATTGTCAAACAAACCTGAAATAAAATAAACAATAAAACAACTATGAGACTTTTATTTTGTCTTTCCCCCCGACGTCGTTCACTGTGAAGTCTAGAAGAGATACAGCTGCGGATATTCACATTAATAATGTATAATTTTGTCATACTTTACAACAATTCATATTTTGAATTTACCGAGAGTTATGTTTAGGGTTAGACGTTAATAAAATAATATATAATAGGTAATTTAATGAATAATATAAATAATACTCGGTTTAATTACCGTTTTTACATTACTGTGAGGGTTGTGTTTAGGGTTAGACGTTAATAAAATAATATATAATGGGTAATTTGATGAATAATACTCGGTTTAATTACTGTTTTTACATTACTGTGAGGGTTGTGTTTAGGGTTAGACGTTAATAAAATAATACATTATGGGTAATTTGATGAATAATTCTCGGTTTAATTACTGTTTTTACATTACTGTGAGGGTTGTGTTCATGGTTAGGATGGGTGTAAACATCAACAAAACACAATTTGAGTTATGTCACAATATTCGGTATAATTAGTTTTTGCATTACTGTTACGGTTGAGTAGACGTTAACAAATATAACTTCCGGCCGCGGCTGTATCCCTTCAAGTTCACTTGCTGACGCGCATGCGTAGTGTCACTTTCCGAATCAATGAACAGGGTGAAAGTGAAGATCATGCGAGTGTGTTGGAAATGACCGCTGTTTTCCCGCGTGTCCCCTGTAACGTTAGATGTTTCGTCGGTGTTCCCGGTGTGTCGGTCAGCCGTTCCCCCGCCGGTTGTGCGGTCAGTGATGGGTGTTATTGTGCGGAATCTACAGAATGTGGTTCCGGTGAGGCGCGCGCGGCTCCGCAGGGATGTGGAGATCCTCAGACACATCTTCGGCGTGCAAAAGTTCGACATGGGCATCATCTGCGTGGACAACCGCAAGATCCAGCGCATCAACCACACTTACCGGCGGAGGAACCAGCCCACAGACGTGCTGTCCTTCCCCTTCTATGAGGTACACACCGCGGCTGTCAGACTGGAGCAAGAAGAGCCTCTGTGACTACACTTAAACATAATACAAATAAACTATACTGTAGTGCTTTACGATAAAGTAGGTTACGTGAATTATTCTGTTGTGGTGATGCTACAGTTGCTATGGTAACACAACAACTGTAGTAATTAATCTGTTGTAGTGATCCTACAGTCGCTATGGTAACACAACAACTGTAGTAATTAATCTGTTGTAGTGATCCTACAGTCGCTATGGTAACACAACTACAGTAACTGATCTGTAGTGGTAATTCTACAGTTGCTATGGTAACAACAACTAGTAATTGATCTGTTACGGTGATTCTACCGTTGCTATTTAATACAACTATAGTAATTAAACTGTTGTGGTGATTCTACAGTTGCTATAATAACAACAACTGTAGTAATTGAACTGTCGTGGTGATTCTACTGTTGCTATGTTAATACAACAACTATAGTAATTAAACTGTTGTGGTGATTCTACAGTTGCCATGGTAACACAACTATAGTAACTGATCTGTTGTGGAGATTCTAGTTGCCATGGTAACACAACTATAGTAATTAATTTGTTGTGATGATCCTACAGTCGCTATGGTAACAACAACTATAGTAATTAATCTGTTGTGGAGATTCTACAGTTGCTATGGTTACACAACAACTACAATAATTCACATGTTGGGTAATTCTACAGTTGCTATGGTAACATGACAACTGTAACTATAAGCAATCGACTAAACACTGCAGTTTTCTACAACTATATGGTACATTCTACTGCGTAGTTATCAAGAATTATTTATAAAATTATCCACGTCGAATCCTACCCCAGTAAATCATCGCAGTAATGTTAAACAGTTAAACCAAATATTCACATTGTTTATTCAATTACCTATTATATTGTATGTTATTATCGTCTACGCCAACCCTCAGAGTGCTGTAAAAATATTAACTATTGTAGTACAGCATCACAAATTATGGCATAAGGGCTGGGCGATATGGCGAAAATGTTATCTCGATATTTAGTTTCCATATTGAACGATAACGATATATATTTCGATAAAAGTTGTTAATGCTTCAACATTTAAGAGGATACCCCAACAATGACTGAACCCACAGAAATTAGAGGGTCCATTAAATGGTGGCCGAGAATTCAGCACTTCTCCAATATCAGCACACTTTTAGATTACCATTGCTGCACATCTCTGCTGTGATTGGCTCTTAGAGCAGTATAGAGTAAAAAAGTCCAGAGCTTATTATTGTTAGACAAATTTTATCGCGATTCGATATAATATAGTTTATGGGCCAGCCCTTCTGCGCCATATTGATGATTCTGCAGCTGTATCCCATCTAGACCACAGTGGGTTTCTTTAAGTGGAGATGTTAACATGACAACTTGAGCAATATAATCAAACGACTAAATACTGTAGTTTTCTACAACTCTAGGGTATACTATACTATATATAAATAAAAATATAAAAAAATAAAAATAAATAAAAAGCAGCGACTAGCATTTAGGCTGCGTCCAAAATCGCCTACTACGCAGTAGGTACTGCATTTGAATTTACTACTCTGCCGTTAGAAAAGTATGTTCTATACAGTATGAATGAGAGTAGTTTGAATGGAACTCGGACATACTACGTACGCCATATTGCTATGATCACGTGACCTACCTGTATCAATTGTGTTGCTTCACTCCCATTCATGAATTCTCCTGCGGTGCATCATAGGAAAGCCTCCATCCGATGTGCACTTCTGAATCTCGCCAGAAGTAGTGGGTCATCAGAGTACTGCTCGCATACTGTTTTTCGAATTCTATGAATTTAGACATACTACTCGGCTCGCATACTGTTTTAGCGTACTATATAGTATGGAAGTATACGAATTAGGATGCAGCCACCGATTTTATTTTGCCGTCTCCTCATACTTTTTCTCATTAAATCTTCTGACCAATTAAATGATCTCTAGTATCTGACATGCCCCACCCCCTTCTTTTCATTGGCTGTTCATTTGATGTGCTTGAGCTCAACCACTCTCACTGGCAGAGCTGATAAACTATTGTTATTGACGGTTTTTTCAAAAAAGGGAGGAGCTACTCTATGCTCCGCCCCCTCTCCTTAATAGGGATTACTTTAAACATTGAATTTAAAAAAATACACATCAAATGAATATTTTAAAAGAGTTTACTCTAATTAAAAGTGCTTGATATTTGGAGTCTGATAACCTAATCTGGATTACATGTAAACCTTTAGGGATGGGCTATCTTATAGTTAGCAAAACACCAATAAACATCCAGACTTATGGTAATAAACCCACAATCGCTCTCTGCAACATCAGTCACACATGTGCAATACTGTTGTATTCATGAGCTTGTTTACAAACAGATTTACAGACATTTACCTCAATTCTCAACATCAGTCGAGTGTAGAGATACAGGGCTTTTTGTCCCTCAGTGAACACATCCTCTTCATGATTGCAATAATTCTGATATATTTTGTGAATATTGTGTCTATATTGGCCATCCCTATGATCCATTACTACCCAGAGCACAGTAATGACTTGTGTTTGTGTGTCACTGTGAAGGACCTGAGGCCAGGAAAAGTGCCATGTGCCCTACAGAGGGACGAGTACAACCTAGGGGACATCTTCTTAGGGGTGGAGTATGTGATGCAGCAGTGTAAAGAGACCAAGCAGGATCTGCACCAGACGCTGACGGTAATAATGATTACACAAATGTGCACATCAGGAATCACAGGGTACATTTAGATTAGGCCAAGCAATTAAATAAAGTAGATTAGATCTGACGTTCATAATATTAAATGAGGGTTAAGTGTGCAAAGTATACAAATGTACACTCACCGGCCACTTTATTAGGTATGGCATTTATCACATGGCAGCAGCTCAATGCATGTAGACATGGTCAAGACGATCTGCTGCAGTTCAAAGCGAGCATCAGAATGGGGAAGAAAGGGGATTTAAGTGACTCTGAACGTGGCATGGTTGTTGCTGCCAGACGGGCTGCTCTGAGTATTTCAGAAACTGCTGATCTACTGGGATTTTCACGCACAACCATCTCTAGGGTTTACAGAGAATGGTCTGACACAGAGGAAATATCCAGCGAGCGGCAGTTCTGTGAGCGCAAATGCCTTGTTGATGCCAGAGGAGAATGGCCAGACTGGTTCCAGCTGATAGAAAGGCAACAGTAACTCAAATAAGCACTCGTTACAACCGAGGTCTGCAGAAGAGCATCTCTGAACACACAACACGTCCAACCTTGAGGCGGATGGGCTACAGCAGCAGAAGACCACACCGGGTGCCGCTCCTGTCAGCTAAGAACAGGAAACTGAGGCTACAATTCACACAGGCTCACCAGAACTGGACAGTAGAAGATTGGAGAAACGTTGCCTGGTCTGATGAGTCTCCATTTCTGCTGACACATTCGGATGCTTGGCTCACAATTTGGCCTCAACAACATGAAAGCATGGATCCATCCTGCCTTGTATCAGCGGTTCAGGCTGGTGGTGGTGGTGTAATGGTGTGGGGGAGATTTTCTTTGGGTCCATTAGTACCAATTGAGCATGGTGTCAACACCACAGCCTACCCGAGTATTGTTCTGACCATGTCCATCCCTTTATGAGCACAGTGTCTCCATCTTCTGATGGCTACTTCCAGCAGGATAACGCACCATGTCATAAAGCCCCAATCATCTCAGACTGGTTTCTTGAACATGACAATGAGTTCACTGTACTCAAATGTCCTCCACAGTCACCAGAGCTCAATCCAATAGAGCACTTTTGGGATGTGGTGGAACGGGAGATTGGCATCATGGATGTGCAGCAACAGTGTGATGCTGAGGTCAATTAACAGATTTATGTAAAAAAAAAAAAAAAGTGAATAAAATATTAATCTGATGCATCTTTACAGCAGTTTAATGCAGTGGATGTTTTAATCCCGAACATAACACAAGGAGAGGAGATCTGAACAGTGCACAAGGGTTAATGTAGCTGCAAAACATCTGTGATTGTGTCCTCCAGCATGTTAGCTGGATTGCTCACATGACTGCGTCACATGACTAAAATGATCATCATTAAGAGGCTGTTTTCACATTTATCCACTTTGGACAGTGTTTTCAGAAAGATCTGTTTTAGTTTCCTAAAAGAGTCTCAGTGTGGACGGAAGAACGAAACAGAGAGAGAAATATGCTTTAAACTTATTAGTGTGGACATGACCTGAGTGTGTTCAGTGTTTACAGTCCTGCTGATATACGGGTGTGTGTGTGTGTGTGTGTGTGTGTGTGTGTGTGTGTCCCGCAGGTGGTCACAGCTCACGGCATCTGCCATTTACTGGGATACAGACACGAGACCGAAGAGGAGTGGAACGAGGTATGACAAATTTTAACAAGGCTTGTGGGAAACTAATAAGATCAGGAAAACTAAAAGCAGTGGTTCTTCATTTTAGGGGGGAAACCGTGAACAGGATTCAAGAGAATAAATGTATTGAAAAGCACACCTCATTTGCATTTAAAGCAGCACAATCGGGATCAAAGCCTAAAAGGGTCAATAACAGAGAGCTAGAGAACATCATCTGTGTGTTATTCTCAGCTCAAACACACACTCTAGGAGACAGCAGAGATGCATTTCACATCTTAGGTTACTGTTGATGCATTATTTTAGGTTTTTATTAGGCCAATATCCCTATATATGGTAGCAACTGAAAGCTAAGAATCTCTATTTTCTGATAATATGCATCACACAATGCCTCGCTTGCACTGAGTGGTGGTACAGGTCACCTTTATCAGGCTTGTGTCTCCACTGCTGAATGGTTTCCTTGTGGTGGGCATGGTGTTCAACAAATTTGCCGGCGACAATTGTCCCGGAAAGGTCTGTATGTGTGAAAGAGGCTAAAGACCACGATATCAGAATAAATCAGCTTTATAATAACATTTGCTTGATCAGCCGCACATTGCTAAATCATTGATTGCGCCTTGTTCAATGCATCTACCCAAACACTTCCTCAATCTTCTGTTTGTAAATCATCATTGAATGGCAGTTTAATATATTTAATGCAGCATTTCCAGGTTTGCACATGATCTTATTTCTCGTGTGTGTTTGTGAGCAGTGTGTATCATCCCGTCACAGATCCATCAGCCCAGATACTCACGCAGTGTGAACTCCTACGGTTTCTCTTTTCCACAGATGCAGCGGAAGGAGAGCTACATTCTCCGCGAGTTCAACAGGCTAACAGGCAGTCAGCTGGAGCCGCTCACCAAAAGATAATGCACACACACACACACACACACACACACACACACACACACACACACACACACACACACACACACACACACACACTATTAAATGCAGGACATTTTCTGCAGAGATGCACTACTAATGAATGAAATCCACAAAGCAACGCTGGATTTTTCTGTTTTCTAAATAAAGTTTATTTTAAAACGTGTGTAAGGAAGTCAAAGACTGAATACTAAGCAGTTGGGTAGAGCTTATAGCACTGTTCCAGAAACACCACACACACACACTCGTCCAATCAAGAGATGCGATGAGCAGAACAGAACACACACACACACAGAGTGAAGACAACCAGAACACAGTAGACTGAAATAAATAACACCGGCTGACGCTCCACACAACGGCTGTGCGACTTCACAAGATGTAAAGCTCGAGATACACACAGAAGGAAAACAAAAGTAGGGCTGTCGGTGTTCAACAATCCTTAAACAACAAAAAGACAAGCCACATCCATACCACCGAGAGCTTGCTTTAAAATAAGAGTAAAATAAAGTGATGGAGTCCTCAGTAAAGCCTCGGATATAAACCCAGCACTGTCCTCTCTTCATCGCTATAGATCATAGATAGATATAAAAGCAAAAATATTGCACCACATGTTCAGCTGCATATCAAACAAGAAATCAGACGCCCTGCCAAACCACATATACAAGAATAAACCTTTATATGCAATAGATTAGAAAGAAAAGATCTAAAATCTGTGGACTGGAAAGAGAAAAACAAACCAAAAACAAAGAGAATAAACTCTTCAGATATTTCTTAATGCATAAAAGTTCACCAAAACAATGGACTTTTCTCATATTAAAGCCCGAAGGAAAAATCTTTAACCCAAACTCATCGTATTTCTGTTATTCATGTCCTATTGCTTCCCCCTGAAACAGTTCGTACCTTTAGGAGTCTCTAGAAACATCAATAATCTGCAGGTCTACAGTTCTTCACAGGGAGAAACAGAAGAGGAAAGTGCCTGAAGCAGAAGTGTGTGTGTGTGTGTGTTCTTCAGTAGCACTGATGAGGGTGTGTGTTTACCCTCGGCTCATTTCAGGATCCACATGGAGAAAACAGAGAGTTTTATAGCGGCTGTAGCACCGTCCGACCACCGTCTGCGTTAACTCCGGCCTTCTCCAGCTCCGACAGCTCCTCGAACACATCTCTGAACACACACACACACACACACACACACACACACACACACACCGTCATCAGATCAAACACTGCACCAAATACCAGTTTGCAGCATAAGCAGCTGTTTTGTATAGCTCAAATCAATATCAGGCAGACGCTCTAGGACAGGGGTGCCCAAACTTTTTCCTATGAAGGGACAAAAACCAAACAGTAGCTATATTTCGATCAAACTATATTAGAACTTGATCTCTCTGGAGCGTGGACTCATGTGTGCGAGACACGTCCACATCATTATACGTCAACCAGGACTGTTGGTATACCGCTCAGTGGAAATGGGCCATATGACATGTGTTACTGTAAGAAACTTACACTTAAATGTATACAGTGTTGAGGGCTGTGGGCCGAAGGTAAATAAAGCAGACTGTATTATAGAGTAGCCATGGGTAATTTCCTAATTTTAGCAGTACTTTAATCATATTAGGTTAACTGTTGCATTATAATTTGCATTTATAATTAACTTATTACAATAAAAGGACACAATCCCATTTATAACAGCATGGAGTTTAATGCATATTTAAATTAATCTGATCCATTCACAACATTTAATTGAAACCTTTAATTCAAGCTTGCTTTTATTTGTAGCTCAACAATAAAACAAACAAATAAAAGGTTGAGTTAAATTAGAAAAGACAATCTCTATTAAAGGCAATCCCACCCCGTCCCTCCCATTCATCTTTACCCTCTTCTCAGATGGGACGATGGGCCAAATCAAAGGTTATCATGGGTCAACTTTGGCCAAGAGACCCTAGTTTGAGCATCTCTGCACTAGAATAACAGAGAAAAACAAAACTAATTCAAGCAAATGTTGCAAATACTCATGTTTGTTTTAATTGCTGCAGATTTTCTGCTTATTTTGGGCAGTAAGTAATGCATTACAATATTCAGATGTGGCCCTAAGTGTCCAGTCACGTTACTTTAATAGAAATAAATGTTTTACATTGATTTTACGTTATTTTCTTAGCTTTGCTGAGGCATGATCTGTTTCAGAACTTGCAGGTTTTTTTAAATAGAGTAACTCTGCAATTAACACACAGTATAATCTTAATTTACCTTAAAAAAAAACAGGGAGATTTCATTTATTTATTCTGCATAATAATGAACACACACGGACAATAACAGAAGAGCTCAGTAGGTAAAAATACAATTTTTGGTGCACATTAAAAAATAGGGAGACCTTAAGCAGATCAGATTTAAGTGTATGCACACACACTTGATGATCTCTGAGCAGCTAACGAATAGCGTGACTGAAGAGCAAACTCACTTGTGCATGTAGAAAAAGATGTATCCGCTGCGGTCTCGATCTCTCTGAACCGTGGACTCCTGCGTGCGGGACACATCCAGATCATTATACGTCAGCCAGGACTGTTTCTTCATGTCGTAGACGTCACTGATGTAGTGTCCTACAGAAGAAACCAGACCAACAGCAGCCGATTTCAATTACTGATTCACGAACTCATCATAAAAATGACTTCACTACAAGAATAGTTTGATGAACTACTGAGTGGCATCTTTTTGATGGTTGTTTGTCGCCACCTACTGGTTAAACAGTGGAATTACAACTTCTCAACAGTGTTAGCTTGCATTAAACGCTGATTTTAATCGTTAACATAAACATCAGTGTTTATATCTGAACTACTGTTCTCCTGTTCTCAATCTGCAGTATAATAACACAAAGCAAATAAATATTCACCGTACCTGAAGAGGAGCTGCTGCCGATGTGACTGACCACACTGATGAGTCTGAAAGAGTTGGGCAGTTCTCCAGTCTACACAACAAAACACAAACACACATGATTCACACTCTAACACAGATATGGAAGGACTTTGAATTAGAGCTGAGTGATAAACCGCATGTGATTGTTGTGTGTACTAGTCGATCAGCGGTGAATCTCCAGCACGTGTTTTCAGCTAGAGCAGCGTTTACTCACACAGCCATAGTTCTGTGACAAACTACGCTAAATATTGCACACGATATCATCACAAGATTCTGCAATAGACAGACGAACTACAGCCTTTAATAGTAAACATTGCTAATAAACCAGAATGCATGAGCAAAAATACCGCATATGATGACACCTTTACTCAAGACTCACTTCATCGTTTCAGTCGAGTGCTTAAAACAAGTCCTTCTGTAAAATGATGAGTCTTACACAGAATAAAGCATGCAGCATGCTTCATAATAGCATCCTAATAAGTGTAGCATTGTTACATACTTCAATATCAGGAAAATTATAATAAGAACTGGGACAGTTGTCGTGATCATGCTGTAAATAATCCCAATGAATCAAATGAAAGCAGTATAATCTTCTGTTTATCATACAAACACTATAATATATCAATATTTCAGCATGTAGTAGGCCAGATTAATGTAAAAATATTCATCTTATAAACAGACTAAGCATTTGGCGCTGTTAGGAACATCTCTGCGAATACAATCTGAACATTACAAAAGGTATTCTGAACGTTATAATAATAAATAAAGAAATATTCACTGTATTTTTATGAGCCCATTATATCAATATTGCACATGTTCATCATCATGATATACTGTATTATTGAATATCAGCATGTGTTTAACCGTAAAGAAACGTATGCATATTAAAGCGCAACGATTTAAACAGCGTCCGAGTCTCACCTCTGCGTTCTTCTTGAGCTCTTCGGCCTCCGCCTCGCTGTACTCCATATCCAGACCGTCCTCATTCCCAGAGTCCTCATCAGAGCACAGCAGCTCCGGCAGAGAGTTATTAAACTCTACAACAACACAAACACACACTCATGCTCACTCAAACTCTTCATTCGGGGACTTCTCATTTTCAGTCAGCCAGCTCAGGTTTTTCTGCTGAACGCTCATGCGATTATAAACTCTCCACCTTTAAGATCTGGTTTCTTTAAAATCAATTATCTTCACTGGCTGTTTGAGACACGATATATAAAGTGGGTCTCAGACCGGACAAGAAGCACTGTGTTAAAGCACATTAATCTGCACCATGACTTTAAACTATGGAAATGTATTTTACCCCAGTATTTTCAACCGTTTACTGCTACTGACAGCGCTTGTGTTCACACTGCTTTTCATCTAATTGTACACTTGAACAACTAAATATCTGCTAACCCCCCCACCCCACACTAGTGTGCTTGAACACATGGGATAAAATTGTGCATTCACAGATAATGAACGGATCTTCTAATCATCTGAAGGTAAACTCACAGCGGTGTGTGTACAGCGGAGTCTCACACTGACCTTGCAGACTGAGTTCAGTGGCTCTCTTCAGATCGTCATCTTCTCTCATCTCTCTCGCCTCCTGCGCAAACAATTAAAGCTCACGCATTAATGCAAGATCAATATTTAAAGTGGACCTAGTATGACTTTTATATGGGGTTTAAAGCCAGTAGTGTGTGTCAGCAGTGTGTGAATATCTCCAGCCTCTAATGGTGAAGATGAATGAATTGTGTTTGTTCTAATCAGACTTGATAGAGACAGTCTGCAGACACACTTTGATTGACATTCTCCCTTTAATCTAGTACGGTTTTTAAATCTGCCACTATGCTGACACACAGGCGTCTGTAGCTCCGCCCTCTTCTGAAAAAGAGCTCAATCTCATTTGAATTTAAAGAGACAGTCACCAAAACACCACAATTAGGATCAAAGTCTAAAAGGGTGAGTTTCAAAGAGCTGGAGGACATTATCTGAGTGCTATTTTCTGCCAAAGCAGACGGATTTGACATGTTGTTAAAGGGAGCAGATTAGGTCTTTAAAACTTTCTAAAGCATTTAGTAAATCTCGGTCCTGGAGGGCCGGTGTCCCTGCAGGATTTAGCTCCAACTTGCCTCAACACACCTGCCTGGTTGTTTCAAGTACACCTAGTAAGACCTTGATTAGCTTGTTCAGGTGTGTTTGATTAGGGTTGGAGATAAAATCTGCAGGACACCGGCCCTCCAGGAACAAGTTTGGTGACCGCTGATTTAGTGTAACCCTATCCAGCAGGTGGCATCATTAAAAGAGGAGGATTATAGATGGCGGATGCTTAATGTTACACATTATGTTAGCAATTTAAAAATGAGGGTATTTTTCTTACAAAATGCACGGGTTCAGTAAAGGGGGCTCTTTACTGCACTTTATTGGACTTCTCTTGGAATGCTGAGCAAAAAGCAGTGGAAAAGCCCAGGATGATTATAAAGGTATCTCTGATTGGTTTGGACTTTAGTAGGGCTGGGTGAAGAGTAAATTATCGATTAACTCGAGTGTGTAGTTTACATTGATTAGTTTGAATGAAAATGGGTTTTTACTCCAACACATGCGCCCCTCTGAGTCTCCCTTTGTTAGTTTACTCTTAATGTAATTGTATAAAATGATTTAACTGGTGTGAATATGATTATATAAGTCTTAAATGCAATTGGAAATAGATCTTGTTCAATTTGATCTTTAAATGACAGCTAGCAAAGGTCTTACGGAAATATATTTTTAAATATCTATAATTATAATATGCTTAAGCTAATTATATTGTTTAATAACCTTCAACTTCATGCATTTCATTTTTTTATGAGTGGAATTTTTTTTTATTTAAATCGTAAACCAAATTTGTAAATATAAAGTAATTAAATATAATTAAAAAGGCCATATCGCCCAGCCTTAGCCTGTAGTGTGCAGTGCAATGTGTGTGAAACCATGATGACGATAATGATGATAGATTGCAGTCATCTAATGTTACACAAAATGTTTAATAAATATTTAAATGTGAATATTTTTCCTACAAAACTGCATGGATTCACTAAAGGAGGCACTTTTTATTGTGGACAGATGCGCTTCAGTAAACTGCTGACAAAAACAGCCGACTGCTGCCATTATAGAGCTGGAAAAGCCCAGGATAATGTAGGATATGTGCGAGTGTCCTGTAGTGTGCAGTGTGTGTGACTGACCTGCTCCTGCAGACTCTGAGCGAGCGCCTGCTGCAGCTCCTGCTCCTCGCGCTCCTGCTCCAGACTGTACTGCTGCACCCAGTCCAGCTCGCCCTGCAGACCGTCCGGCGTCTGGTTCTCCTTATTCTCATCCATGGTGAGATCCAGAGACTCCAGTGCGTCTGCACAAACACACACAAAAACAGCCAATGACGCTCCAGATGCTCCAAGCGGCCAATTACACAACAAAGTACACATCTTCAGCCAAAGACAGGAAACCTGACGCATTTTGCCTGTTTGTTTACATGTAAACCTCACATTTGTGAGCGAAAACGCTGTGTTTGGGTTTTAAAGAGGAAGGGTTTTAGCAATGTGGCCGTTGTTGTGTCCATGTAAACACTCTGCCATAAGAAAAACAATAACATCACGCGTGTGGTGTGTGTTCAGGGAGGCAGATTAATAGCAAGCGCAAACCAAAACACAACAGCCTGATTTTAGCAAGGTCTTCAAGTGCTTTACTATTTTATCATGGTCAGTTGCTCATTTCTATTTAGCCAGAAACTGGAAATCTTAACGCATTACAGGCTGATAGTGCTTAATTTAATGTGTTGTGATGCGTTCTGGCTTTCCAAGATCAATTTCCAATAGATATAAAGTGTACGCAATCAAAACAAACAGATGTGAAGCTATCAAAAAGCGTTTAATGATTAGTCTGATTGTCAGTGTACCGCAGGATCATCATCATCAGTACCTGTGGGCTGTTTCTCTGCATCCAGCAGCTCCAGATGTTGCGTCAGGTCGTGTGCGTCTGCGTCCCCGAAGCCTGTGTCTGGGCTGCTGCTGGGCTCCTCGTCTGGGCTTGCGCAGAGACTGGTGTCGTGGCGGCTCATCTCCAGCACAGCCGCCAGCATCTCCTCATCGTTAATACCGTTAAACTCCGACTGCTCCACCGCTGCATGAGGAGGAGGATGATGATGCTGATGAAGAGAGAGAGATTTCAGATAATACAGCTCATTTAAATACACATACAGTTTAGTTATACAGTTGAAGCTCCTGTGACGTGCTTTGAAATGGGCATTTTTATTGGATGTTTGACGTAATTTCAACTGAAACGGGGGCGGGGCATAGAGTAACTCCTCCCCTCTTACAAAATACAGTTGTTGTTTTACCAGTGAGAGTGGTTGAGCTTAAGCACAAATGAAAAGCAAATGAGAAGGGGGCGGGGCATGTCACACACTAGAGAGCAGTGGTTAGTCAAAAGATTTGGTGAGAGGCTGATGTATGGGGTGACGTAAAAAAAAAAAAAATTTGATCCATTTTAGGTTTATAGTGGATCCAAAATTAGGTTGTTTCAGGTTTATATCTTCTCAATGCGAATTTTGTCTGTTTTAAAGCACACTAGAGCAGGGGTTATATATTATATTTGGTCTGTCCTCACCTCGTCTGCCCTGTCGTCATCTGGATGATGATGTTTGCGGGCGACTTTTCTGACCAGCTCCTCATCGCTGTCAGAGTCGCACAACACACTGCCTGAACCCTCCGGCCTCTGTGTTTTCCTGGAAAACACCAACATTGACATCAGGACTAAAGATAGACAGACCAGAAGCACACTTTGAATTTTACAGGTATAAAATAATCTGCCAGAGAGGCATGTCAAAAGGAAATCAAGGTTAATTTGCGTACACCACTGGCAGATTATTATTATTATTATTATTAATTTTGACTAATTTCTGAAATCAATACAATAATTTGTCTAGAAAATGCTTCTTGATTTAAGAATTTTTAGATATTTGGACTATAAACATGACAATAATAATCATAATGATAATAATAAAAATAATAATAATAATAATAATAATAATAATAATAATAATAATAATAATAAGAATAATAAATAAACAAACTTTTGAATTCACTACTGACAAACTTAAACTCATCATTTGTAAAACCATCCCATTAGTGCTTTATATTGAAAACCTTGATTAATTGAACACTGATTTTGGTTATTAAACTATTTTATTTACCATTTTTTCCCCCTCATATTTGTTATCATTTACACTGTAAATATACTCGACTATTGAAGGTGTTTCTTAGCAAACAAAGTAAAACTGAATACATGCTCAGAGATCTGCTCACCTAAGTGTTGAAGAGTTGACGGACTGTGAGATCTTCAGTGTCCGTGATCTGCAACGAAGCACACTGTATTAAACATCAGCGAGTGAAAGTTTGTTTAAATGTCCTGTGAAGTGCTTTAAATGTGCATTTTTATTCAATGTCAAATCACAGAGAGGGCAGTGCATATAGCAGCTCCTCCCCTTTTAAAAACAGCCAACAGCGTTTTGTTTCATCACAGCTCTGCTAGTGAGAGTGGTTGAGCTCAAGCTCATCAAATAAACAGCCAATGAAAAGGGGGCGGGGTCATATCAGATACTAGAGAGAGTTTGATTGGTCAGAGGATTTTGAGAGACACTAAAGTATAAGGAGACGTGAATAAAACCGTTGATCCATTAAGTGACTGCAAATTCCTACTGTTTATATCAGGTTTATATCTCCTACATGTGACTGGTTAGTGTTTGAGCACACTAGATTATAGAGATCCTTAAAACTAACAATACTGATATTAAGATCTAAAAAGCTTGATTTTGATTTCACTGGACCTTTAACGCCATGTCAGCTTCTGTTGCTAATTTCATGGTGAGAAGTGATATACTACAGATATATAAAGGGTTCAAACATTACTACTAAAACTCCATGTTTTCCATGACTCAAGTCATTTTTCACTACCTAATGTTTCATATAATGTCATACACGTGGTAAATAATAAGAAATACAATGCACGTTCAAATTAAGTACAGTATATAACACACGGAGCAATACACTTAGTTAAAACTAATTTACATCCACATTAAATGGATTTAGATAATGCTTACACAGCACTAATAATGTGACAGCGTGTGATTGGCAATGAATATTGAATATAAGATTGGAAAATACTTCCAAAACTCTGTGGGTTTCTGTTTTTCCAAAGCTTTTCAAGTCCCGGAAAATGCGATGTCAAAATGTCATGACCTTTTCAGGTTTTTCATGACTGTATGAACGCTGTATATATTATATTTCATGGTTTATTTCTGCTAAAACTCAAACTGTATTTGGATTAACATGAATGAACATGGATGGTAAGAGGGCTTACAGGGCGTTCTGTGCACTCCAGCCCAGGCTGAGTGGGCTGCGGGTGGCGTCTGTGCAGTGGGACAGCAGCGTCAGATATTTGGGGATCAGCACTTGTTGGCCCAGTTTGCTGTTTAAAGAGAGCTGAGTGTTGTAGCTGTAGCGTTTGAGGTGAAGGATCAACACCCTGCACAGGAGACACAACACTCATTTAGTCCAGCTGAAAAAAAACTACACATGGAAAACTCAAACCTCCCTGAAGCTGGCAACTGTGATTTAGGCAATGGTGATGTCACTATGGAGCCAGATCAGTCTCAAAAACAATACATTTACAAAATAATTCACACATCCACAGCAATTTACATTTATAAAATACAATTCGATTAGCAAAAATATGTATATTTACTTGTGAATTCATAAACTGTGCATGAAATTTTACGAACTGGATTTTGTAATTGTGAATTATGCCGTCCATGTATGAATTATTTCATAAATATATTATTTGAGGCAGAAAATTTGATTATATCTAAATAAAGAAAATAGATTCAGCGTTTGTTTTCACAGCACAAATGAACCGTGCTCATTTAGAGCAGGACGAGCAACAGAGCGATGTCACGCGGACAAAAAATAAATAAATAAATAATGTTTAATATCTCAGACACTAAAGTAGCACCAACATAGTTTTGGGGATTATACACTTTTTGGGGGTGCCATATTCACGGAGATCAAACTAAAGCATGCTGTGCCAAAATTATTAGCCCTGCTGTGAATTATAATTCATTTTCAAACACTTCCCAAGTGCTGTTTAAACAGCACAGACAGACATTTTTCACAGTATTTGCCATATTTATTCTTCTGGAGAAAGTCTTATTTCTTATAGTTTTGCTGGATTAAAATAAATAATTTTAAAACTCATGCATGTATATGTAAAAACTGCTGTGGTCAATATTATTAGCCCCTTCAGCAATATTAGTGTTGGATTGTCTCCAGAATAAACCACTGTTATACAATGACTTGCCTAATTACCCTAACTTTACCCTAATTACCCTAGTGAAGCCTTTAAATGTCTCTTCTAGTCTAATCTAGTCTAATATTATGTGCTGTCATCATGACAAAGATAAAAGACATCAGTGATTAGAGAGGAGTTATTAACACTATTATGTGCAGAAATGTTTAATGTGATTAAATATAAATATCAAATATTATGTCTTTAGTATTTGTATTATTGCTACTGTTAATATTTATAATATGCAGTGTATTAATGGTTTGTTGGGGAGGGTATCTCTATAAATAATGACATTTGAACTTGGCATAAGAAATAGATCACTTGGAAAATGTTTGAAAAATTCTTAATTTTGCAGGAGGGTGAGTAATTTGACCGTGAATATGTGTGCGTGTGTGTTCATGCTAACCTGGGAAGTCTGCTAAATTTGTGAGAAACAGTTGCTGCTTTTCCGCTGCACTTTTCACAGGAATACTCGATTTCCTCCATCTACAAACACAAAGTCAACAGTCTGAAAAATGAAAACACACTGCAAAAGAAATGAACAGCTTCAATCTCTGAATGATAATACAAGTAGGGAAGCACCAATATCACCTGTGAAAGGAGCTCAATTATTTAAAACGAGCTGAATCAACAATTCTTGAGGCTTTTTAAGGACAACTTAACCGTTTTATGATCAATCCACTTAAATTTGTGACAACACTGATATTGATAAACAAAAAAAAAAAAAACCGCACCACCTTGTCCAATTCTGATACCATTGATCAATTTCATAAAGTACTAAACGACAGCAGCCATTTTTCTCCATTATATCAGTTTTACTGAACATGGATGAGATCCATTTAACATTCAACTGTCCCAAAATTAGAAGAGAGACAAAAGTTAAGAGTAAAAGTCAAATATAATCTTCAAAGCTGTTATTTGTCATTCTGCATCTCTGTAAACAGCATTAGCTTTTATTTAACATGTAATAGAATTAATTTAACAAACTTAAAGTCGGTGTTGTTGCTGTTTGTGAATTATTCTACATTTCGTTTCTCAGTCTGCTTCTCTTCATGGTCCATCATTTTCTAGGTTGTGAGTTGTCGTATTCCCCACCCTCACAGCTGTTCTTACCCTGAAGAAGAGATCCAGAGAGTCCTGTATAGACCTCATAGGGAGGGTTTTCCTCCTGCGTGGCAGGTCGATGGACAGATCATTGAACTGTTCCCGCTTCAGCACCACCTCTCCACAGCTGTTCACCACACAACAACACAGATTACTCTCTTTAGAAACGTTCGTCTGCTGCTTTCGGTTCATCTTTTGCCTCTTAAAACATTTATTACAGCAGTCGGGCTGGGAGATCCGACAAAAACATATCAGGATAGAAGTCCTCTCATACCCCGATAACGAAAACATATGCCAGTATATTACCATTTCTATCAATTCAATCAATTAATAGTTAATCTCTAAATTATTTACTAATTTATTAAGTTTTCTTATTATTACATTTATTTAAAGGGGAAGAAAATCCTGTTTGTGACATAAATAAACTATTAATTGTTTGAATTGACAGAGATGGTCCCATGATATACATCTCATTATCATCATATACCATGTTAGATCCCCCTGCCTTAACTTCAAGGCTGATTAATTGTCTGATTAAGCAGAGCAAACTGACCTTTTGCAGGTGATGGTGTGCTGCACCTCAAACTCCATGTTGACAGTGACAGGACAGGTGTAGATGCGTGAGGTGTCCGCCTCGTCTGCTAACCGCGCGCTCTGAGGCTCGTCCCACGCCGACGGCTCGTTCTTCCAGCTCTTGTTGATCTTCTCCACATCCTCCTTCAGCTGGTCCAGACACTGACTCAGAAACTCATGAGCATCCTGCGCAAAAAACAGAGCAGCGCATGTATCCGTGTGTCAAGGGCTGAAAACTATATGCAAGTTAACTAAATCCAACACCGCAGTGTCTCATTCCTGAATAAGACATCAGTTTAGCTGAATCGACCGAGCCACAGCTTCAGTGACTAATCTAATACAGTGATTTTGCTTGGTCTCTAAATGAATCAGACATCTTGAAGAGTCCATTGAACTGATGTTAAGTTTACAACATTGTGTGTGACCAGGTCTCTAGCAGACACTAATCCAAAAGGGACGTTATTAAAATGGACCCCACAGCATTGCCATCATTACTGCTGTTCTCCATTATGTGAACCGCACAGGTATAAAATAAACACTTACGTTCTGCATGTATCCAGAGAATCGCTCCGCTGTTGAAGAAATGGCATTTTTCACTCGTCGCAGAAGATCTTTCTTGACCTCTGGAGGGGAAACGTCTTTCTTTGCCAGCAGATGAGCAAAACGCCTTTAGGTGGAAACACAAACAAGCTTGTTAGTTAAACTAATTTAAAAGATCTGGTGCAATACATCTCTCACAACCACAAACCATAGAGCTCGTTTTCCTACGTCGCACACCAAGTCAATATATTTTTATTGATTATACAAATATATAGTCACTGAATATAAAATATAGCTTATTATCTATAAAGATAAACATACTAGCTCCTGTTTATCTAACCAACCTTCTGTCTCGCAACAATCCAACCTGTTCTTTAAGATCTCTAAACTCTTCTGCTAGTACCCAGAATAGCAAAGTCCACTAAAGGAGGTCGAGTGTTTTCATATATGGCTCCTAAACTCTGGAATAGCCTCCCTGATCATGTCTGAGGCTCAGACACACTCTCAGTTCAACACTAGATTAAAGACCTATCTTTTTAGTTAAGCATACACACAATGCAGCACATAACAGTCTGATGCATGAGTGTGCTCCACGCAGAGACAATACACAAATACAAACATAAAAAACTATGTTTATATAATAACTTGAACTGACAAGTTATTAGTAATTAAGTTATTAGTAATTAAGTTATTAGTAATTAATAAAAGTTTAGTAACTAATAACCCAAAGTTTTCTGATTTTGATTGTAATTCAATAACGTGCACCTTTAATAAAGCTGCTTTGAAACCATAATTATTGTGAAAAGTGCTATACATATACACTTGAATTACTGTCTGATCGCAACAGGCCTACATTACACAGTTTTAATGTTGAGGTCGACTTGTCTAAACAGGCCACAAATTTAGAAATTAAATATAACACGTGTGTGTACCTGAGAAGGGCGTTAATAGGAACCCTCTTCCATGGGATACCCTGCTTCAACAGGTCATTGGAAAAGGAGGGCAGGCTGAAGAGAGACTGGAGGATGGCGTTCATGTAGCATGTGTTTCCAAGATTGGAGAATCTAATAATCAACAGATAACAGGGGTGGATCCCAGTCAATAATACTGCAACAAATACTACATTTTACACAACATTACGGATTGATTATCATTTAAATAATAAAAGGTAATGAAAAATATGACAAAAAAATAAACAAAGAGGTGGAAGCAAATGTCATGGCATCATTTATTAAACTTAAAACTATTAAATTGTTAAATATTCATAAATTTTAAATAACTGCTTTCTTATTGCATGTTCTTTCATATGAAATTATTATTACTCCAGTCATTATTGTTTTTATTACTATTACCAATAATACTATTAATAATAATAATAATAATAATAATAATTCATATTAGAGTGATTTTTGAAGGATCATGTGACTCTGTAGACTGGAGTAATGAAGCTGAAAATTCATCACTGGAATAAATTATTAAATAATAAACTACTTTTCAGTTATTTTATAGTGCAATAGGATTTCACAATTTTACAAACGTATTTTTTATTAAATAAATGCAGCCTAGGTTAGCAGGATAAACGCATTAAAACATTTAAAAATCCTACTGACCCCAAACTGTTGAGCGGTAGTGTGTGTGTGTATGTATGCATGCTTTATATATATATAAATAAAAATAAATAAAAGCACAAGTTGTCTAGGTGTAGTGCTAAGTGATGCACATCAATAAATAAAAGATTAAAGTTGTGATATATTTTTAAATCATAAGAAATAGCATAACGAAATATAATCTTTATTCAATAATCAAATAATTTTTAAAATAAAAACAGAAAAGAAAATGGTCACACTTTAAAATGACGGTCTATTAAAAAAATGTATTTAATAACAAATAGTAATACATTATTTATGGTATTTATTCATTGTTGTTAACGTTAGTTTATGTTAACTCACAGTGCATAACCTAACGTTAACAATGCATTAGTTAATGTGTAATATTCGTAAATATTCAAGAGTCATTTGATTATTATCAGTTTTATAACGGCTGTATTTTGTTGAATATCTTCATGCGTTATGCTATTGGTGTAAATATGATCATGTTGCTAATATTCAATTCAAACGGTCTCATTAATAGACTTTCTTCATATGTATACTAAGATTTGTATTAAAAAAAAGTACATTTTAAAAAGTAAATTAGGCCCTCCTATAAATTGTCAGTCACTGATATGGCCCCCCAGCCAATTTAAGCTGGAGACCCCTGCTCTAAAGTCTTTTTTTGGGCTATTACCACAAATATTCCCATTCAACACAAGGCTTTATATGTTTAGGGGTATTTTTATTTAACTAGTATGTAGCACCATGACCCTGCGAGACATGTAGCAGAACGACAATAACGCTCAGTTTGACCAATTAAAATATTAATATTAAACTGTTAAAGCTGTATGCATTGTCTGATGTTCAGAAGCAGCTCACCCTTGCAGTGGCGGCTGAGGCTGGGCCAGCACTGAGGGTCTGGGTTTGTTCCAGCCTCCGTAATCCAGCGTGGGACGAACCTTTTTAAAGGGCGTGGAGTGATTAGGCAAAATTAGGCTTCTTTTGGCAGATGGACATGAACCTGTACTGCTGGGCCTGGAGGACACACAAGAGCAGATCTCCCAGCATTAATAGGTCACATCATGCACTATTAGATTGATTCAGCACATGAGAGAGAGAGAGAGAACATCCACATTAGCAACTTCAGGCTATTTAATAGGAAGATAAATACAGATGAAACACTAATAAAAGTACAAAAAAGAAACAAATGTGTGTAAAACTTGAAGTTTTGTATCTTGACGATGACTAAAAATCTTTAATATAAGCAGGTTTACATTAAAAAAAGCAAAGGTAGCAGGTTAAATTGGAAAAAGGTGGCCTCTAGAAGAAAGTCAGATTGTTTACCTGTCCAGAAATGAATGCGTTTGCGTGTAGTCTTTAGCTCCTGTTCGGCTCCCATAGAAAGATGTGGGCTGGAGAGGAGCAGGAGTGTGTGGAGCTGAGGGAAAAGCAATATCACATAATAAAGCAAAGGGAGAAGCGGTTTCAGAAGATTAATGAGAGTTAAATACCAACCAGCGGCTCTGTTCTCCTCTGACTGCTTGAGCTTGTCTTTACAGCTGAGCAGGAACTTTCTGGAGGAGTCTGTGATGGCCTTATTGTTGCTGAACAAGTGCAAAAGCAGACAAATCAGGTTTCTTGTTGAGCACAGCACTGTTTAATGCATTCATGTCTGAATCTGATGGCAAAATACAGTAAATAATTGATCGTTTTCAGTCATGTGACCTGTGTGTAGGCCTGGCGGACATTAAGCCGTAATTGCGGCTACATTGGGGTCTTTATAAACACGCAGCACAATCCACTCACATTTCCATCCGTTTCAAGCTGCCAATATTTAGATCATCAGCAAAATAAAACAGAAATATGACCACAAACTGTACACCGATCATAATCTGCTGTTAGTCACTTAAATCCCTCATGTTCCTGATCTACAATTCTGCGATGTTTACATTTATCTTGTGGATATTCCTCAGCGATTCAGTCATTAGTGATGTTATAGCATGCAAGCGTCTGTAGTTTATTTGCTTAGATTAATATTGGCTAGTAGGGAAATCTATTCGTTCATTTCTGCTGTTTATACTTTGACTGCATTTAAATTATTTTGCAATTCGATTAAGAATTGACAATTAACTCCCTGAAGAATGATCCTTTCTCCAGGGAAATGTTGTTTTAACGTAAGAAATATCGTTGTTGTAATGTTGCAATACTCAACAACATCATTGCATATTTTCGCAGTATTGTGCAGTTTTAATGTACACAGACTTGTTTTATAAGACTGTAAAATGTCTTTGCAGTCACTTTTGATCAATGTAATGCATCACATCCCAAACAAAAAAATAGATTGTGTTGTATTTCCGTTAAGAAAAAGCTCCAGTCCTGTGTTCAGTAATGTTGAAGTTATTCTTCTACATGTACGATTAAAGTCAGCTTAATTATCCATCTCAAGAAAAACAATGTGAGCTAGCAAAATAAACATTGAACATGCAGACTTCAATGGGACTTGAAGTCCGGTTTACCTGGAAGAGTCGTTCTCTTTGGGATAGTCCTCCGTCAGGTCTCCATCAGAGTTCATCAGCCTCTTCCTCTTCTCACTCCTACACAACACACATTTAACAGTGGAGTTCAATGCAGTAAACCAGCTCTTCACATTAAAGGGACAGTTCATTTACTCCACTTGGTATGAAACCTTTTCTGTTGAACACAGAGAAACATAGTCTGAAAGAAGAAACTAAATTAAACTGAGAAGACTGAAGTTAGAGCTGCTCAATACTGGCATTGCAATATACTGTATTTCTGTAATAAATATTGCAATATGCACATCATTTCACAAGAGGATTTAAAACAGTTTAAATATTTAATCCATAATATTATTACATTTTTCATTGATGGGGAGTGCATCTACATAAAATATATTCAACATTACAAGCATAAATTAAAACCTGAGCAACAATACAAATGAAATACTAGAGGTGTGAACCTATTCTGGTCTCACAGTTCGGTTAGGATTATCATGCCATCGATTCGGTTCAATTCGATATTTCGGTGCATTGACGACGCTTTCCATACACGGTGTTATATTTTGAGGGGTGGCTATAACAAGCTGTCTGTATAAACACACACACACACACACACACTCTCTCATTCACACACATACACAAACATAGACAGCACCAAATAAACATACACACGCACACTCACACGCCAAGCTAGCTTGCTCGCTCGGGAGCGCTATTGTGAGACCGCCCACTCCTGTTAAAATTACACAAGTTACTGACTGCTCCCGCACTTTATTCGGAAATTTATTCCTGTGCTGCATGAAATCTGGTCGGGTCCCGCGACAATGCACAGGTACAGCTGCAGGATTGCATTTAGCCGAGAGGAAAAGAGAGGGGAGGAAGAGTCACGCCAGCAGGTGAAATGGGCCACAGTGTGTAAGAAAGAGAGAGAGAGAGAGAAAGGGAGTACTTTCATTCCCTCAATCTCAGGGAAATAGGGGCTTCTGCTGTAAGTGCCAGTGAAAGACTGTATGTGTTTTCTGTACAGTGTTAAATTTTTAAGTAGTTGCCGCCTGTAGTGTAGTAAATACCCGCGCTCGCCTCCCTCGAGACAGTGCGCATAAGAGATAAATGACGTCAGTACATAACCGGTTATGATTATTACTGAACCGATACAGAATTATCCGTGTCTGCATCGCGGTGCACCAAAAAAACTATTAATTTTGACACCTCTATAAAATACACAGCGCTTTAAGGTTTGCCGGAGAGTCTAACAGTATTGAGGTACATAAATAAAATATTCAAGTGTAAAATAACCCTTTATACTGTAGTAAACATAAGAAGATGATCAACATATTTCATCAACGTTGTCCTAGACCTATTTAACACCAATTCTGGACAATTTTGAAAAACATTTTTGACTATGGTTGTCTTTATTGCATAAATAATTTAATACAATTAGCCTTATAGCTACAAAATGTATAATTTGCTATAATTTAAAGTGTTTAATTATGACTATATTGATTTAATTGATTTACATATGACTAAGATTTAAATAATATCAGATTATTATCTTTGTCTTTATTATGGTTAAACTGTGCATGTGCTCTCATCTGTTTTCATTGATTACTACAATCCCAAAACTTGACATTGCAAATCCTGCATTGTGACTACTGCAATATTGATGCAAAAAACAATATATTTTGCAGTGCTAACTGATGAGATAATAATAATAATAATAATAATAATAATAATAATAATAATAATGCCTTTTTTTACAGGCGCCTTTTAACATACCCAAGGACACCTTACAGTATATAGCAAGATCACAATAAAATAAACAAGCATTAAAGAGCATACTCAAACTAGCAGATCATTAAAAGCTTTCCTGACGAAAACCTTAATCTTTAGATTTTAAAGGGGAAACGGTGTCCAGCCAGCTAATGTGCCATCAGGGTGTCTGCGCTCACCTGATCTCCGAGAGGCTGCCGCGGGCCGGTGTGGATGTAACCCGGCTGGGGCTGCCCAGGGGCTTTCGGGGGGTGCTGTCCTCTCTGCTGTCCAGACTGGAACGCCTGGGAGTGCTCTGCGAGAAACAGAAGATCAGTCTGGTCGTATTTACCAGAGATGCAACTAAATTACATTTCTGGAAACTATGGATGCACGTGACCAAAAATGTTTTGTTGAAAAGGTAGTGCATTGCGCTTTTTATGTTGCTAGGCAACCACTGAATCAACTGCGTATTGTGCTTAAGCGATGCTGTTGATATTATAACAATAGTAATAGTATTGTGATACAAATGTTGTATTAAGGTCATTTAACCAGCGTTGTCATGACAGCACAGTAATAGCTAGCAGCAGGAACAAGTATACTGCATACAAATGTCCTATCCATTATTCTTTGCTTGTGCAGTGTGCATGTGTGGTTCATGCATAAGTACATACATTTAAATTAGCTAAATATCCAAAGCTATTTTGAACTTTGACCAGGACATGTACAAACTAGTCAATAGTGAGCTCCTTGTGTTTTGGTTGGTGCAGCAGAAATGAATGGGTTTTAAAGCGCAGTGCTTCCTGCATCTGGTGTGAAAGCCCCTTCAGATCTTGCAGATCCTACGGCTGGATGAAAAGCGAAACCAGCATGCTAAACACTGCTGGGCAGTGCAGTGGAGCATAGGCCTTAATCAGCCCAAATCTTTCTGTGGCCAAAAACTCGATGCATCCCTAATATTTATATTGTCATTGATGAGCATTCACAGCACTTGTGATGCTGCATTACCTGTTTATCTGACGGAGAAAGGCCAGAGTCGTTCTGCGCTGTTCGATTTCCAAGAACCAGCCCAAAACTAGCACTGCCCTGATTTGTCTTGAAAACTGAAACAGAAATGACAAAAGAAATTAAAAGGGACAGTTCACCCAATATAAAATGTCCTCATCGTTTACTCTCACTCAAGTGGGTAGTAAAATTATTAATTTCTTTCTAATATATTTTGAAGAATGTTGGAAAAATTGAAGGAACAAAACAATGGCTGCTTTTACCATCATTCTTCAGTGTATTTTGTTTTGTGAAACAAGAACCAGACGAAATCACTCAAATCATGTCTTTAAACTATTATTATGCCTATCAAACGTCAAATTAATACATATATAATAGACTTGTTATTAGAATGCCCCAAAATGAAAAATGTGGGCTAAAAGCGAATCTTTAGGATTCAACGATCATGATTTATAAGTGAATGAATGGCAAAATGAAAGCGGAGTGTGTGTTTATTTATTGCCACATCAGCAACACATGGCTGTTCTGTGGCACGATCAATATAGCTAAAGCATCAGTCAAGCCTTGTATAAAACAAGTTGGCAAAACATTAACGTTTTGCAGTGGCCCAGCCAAAGTCCTGACATAAACCCAATTGAGAATTTATGAAGCGAGCTAAAGATCAGACTCTAAAACCTGAGTTTGAGCTCATTGTTAAAGATGAATGGGCAAAAACACCAGTGGAGACATGCAAAAAGGTGATCAGCAATTTCTAGGAAGCATTTGATCACTGTAATAGCCAATAAATGAGTTTTTATTGATTATTGAGAAAGATATGAATAATTTTAGACATGCCACTTTTTGTTCAAATGTAAAGAAAAGCATTATATTCCACAATGATGCCTCTTGTACATCATCTTATTATCTTTTGGGTGTCATTTCCCATCAAAAACAAACTTGCTGGTTGAATAAAAGTAATTTTAGGTCAGAATGTGCCAGGGGTATGAATAATTTCAGGGATTGACTGTATATAATAGAGTATACAGTACACAGGAATCAGAGAGTGAATTTCAATACCTTTTAAGACCTTTTTAAGACTCTTTCCATGCAGTTTAAGACCTTATAACCACTTTAGGTTTCAACCGGAAACACTGGCGAGATTTTAACTTGCTGTATAGTTACTGAATAATAATGCAAGAAACTAATCCAAACCTAAAACATTATTCATATACTGAATAAAAATCTATTAAATTATAGCTAAATCAGCAGGTTGGCGGCTTTAGAACTGCAGAAATAATGGTGTTGGTTACTGCAGTAAACAAAGCAGCATGATGTCAAATCTAGCAAGATTTCATTGACTTCATAAAATACACAGCATCCTGATATTCAAAGATATAATTCAGGCTAACTTTAGCACTTAACCATACATTGCAGAATCAAAAATGATTTAACATTTATTACCTAGCAAAATAGCATTTAATACCTTTTAAGGGATTTAAATTTCTCTAAATTAATTTATCAACTTTTAATATTTTAAGACCCTGCGGACACCCTGTAATAACTTCATATAAGAAAATATACAGAATAAATAAATATAAATAAATAAAAATGTACACAATAACATTAGATATAAATTTTCCGTTCCAAAGTGACAGCTGAAAGGGGACAGAAACTCACCTGCAGGTTTACCAAGCTTCACCGTTTCTAGATATTCCTTCATCTTTTTGGCGACCAGCATGTTCAGCTTATCCATTATGACGATGCAGGAGTCTTTCAGAGTCAGTGTCATGCGGTTCGGCCCGTGCGTTTGAAACCACGAAACACTCTTCACATTGTGACTCAGCTGGAATAAAGCACACATATGAATGAGCTTTAATAGCATTTGATGCTCATGTGTGCTAAAGATGACCTTACAGCTGTTCATCAACCCTAGTGTTACTTTATCACGTCTAAATGATAAACAGAACCAAAACTCTGCAGGTAAACATGTTAATCACAGGCTAATATGAACCTAAGTTTGATACTTAAATAAAAACACTTAGCTCGTTAATATGTTTGCCTAAAAATCTTACCTTGAGAATGCTTTCAATTCAAAACATTGGATATAATCAGCGTTATTTAAGATTTTGGTGTTTTTAATACTGCATTCACATTTTGCATTGCATTTGACAAGAAATAGACATGTTCACGAAAACATGGAGCATTTCTTTCTTTAAAAGTTTATCATCAAATAGTTTTGGTCATTTTTATTTATTTATTTTTTTAAAATACAATATTCACTATTAACTGTGTTTTTTTAGCCAAACTACTAATTTTCTGCTTATTAATAGTTATTAATAGTTGTGTTGGGTTATTGGGTAGGATAGGCCTTATGATAAGTCATAATCACACCCCCACAAGAGCAAGCTCCTGATTGGGTAACGTGATTCGCGCCGCGTCATTTGTGCGTATTGCGCCCCAGGATGTCTATTCGCACCTTTACATTGACTCAACATGTAAATCACTCGCGCTTGACGCTTCTACTGCGTCTGGTGTAAACACAGCAGTCTCTGATATGTTACCAATTACAAAACCTTCCATTCAGGCCGTATTTGGGTTCATAAACTATACGAAACATATTCAGTCAGTACAAACCTCTCATCTTTATTCTTCACCAGCACATGTAACGTTTAACATCTTGTTAGAAAGTAGCTCTGTCATTCACAGTTCATAATAGTCCAAAAGGTGATGATAATAGTAAAACATGGCAGTTCGGTCCTGTTTTAAGTTGCTGAGGAATCATTCGCTCCTTTGTTTTTCTGGCTTCTCCTTCGTTTTTTCACTCTCTTTACTCTCGCGTTTCTGAGGATCGGGTGTCAGAATCACGCGCACGTTATCATCGTCAGCTCAAGAAGCTCGTTATTTCAAATATAGACACGCAGCAAGTGCATGCAAATCTCTAGAGAAAGTGAACCACTCCAGCTTTTCGACAGCCTCATAAACAACAACAGGACACATTCTAGATTCTACTCTTCTTCTCGGCTTTGTGGCTGTTTAACTAGTCGACGACAAGGTTTGTTTGAGCTCGGGTCGACCATGACTCATTATTATATGTATATATTATTACAATGTAATGTTTCGGCTGTGTGTGTAATAAACGGCAGCTCCTTTGTTTTCATTCTCCTGGCTTGTGCACGCAATAGTGGCATATCTCTGTAAACCAATAGCATTCAGCTGCGTGTCTAGCTCCGCTTTTCTGTACCCTTTTGTTTTTTTCTTTGGAAAGGGTACCTAAAAAGTGGTACCTTTTGAGTGGAAACGGACAAGAGTACCGAACCGTACCACTCAGTAGAAACGAACCATTAATTTAACATGATCATTTTGAACTAAAATGCTGTTATTCCAGGGTTACAGTGAAGCACCTCGCACCTGAAACACCCTCGGAGCTCCTCCGCTGTTGAACTTGACCAGCAGGTTGATTTTGTTGTCTCTCTCCTGGATCTCAATTACCCCCTCTTTCCACTTGGTGGTCCCCAGTTCGCCACACCTGATGCGGATGCGGACAGCGCCACCGCTGGTCAGCCTGGGCACTGCGACGGCCATCAGGGTGAAGATCCTCCACGAAACACTGACAGAAGATGCAGCTTTTATTAGAAAATGTACTCTCTCATGTACTCTCAAATGTAATTTCACATTCACTAATGCAAAAGTTTGCAAAAGCCAAATCTCTTTTTAAAGTAAAAGATCCAAATTTGTGATTTCTAAAAATAGAAAAGCAATAAAGTTTTTAAAATGTTTGCTTAATGTTCATATGCCTGTGTCTTCTGTATTAAAAGTGCATTTGATAAATTCTTGTTAATAACAATTGGGAAGTGTATGTACAGTATTATCTAAGCCAAGCAGCAGCATTTATTACTTTCACATATTAAAATGTACCACATGAGGACAAACAAATAGCGAATGGGAAAAAAAACTGAGTGAAAGTAATGCGCGAGTACATGTGACATTAAAGGTTCAGGACACCCTGGAGTAGCCATGGGTCGGTATAAGTTTCTGACGGTATGATAACCTTGGATAAAAATATCACGGTATCATGGTATCGTGTTTACCGCTGTAAAATAATTTCTTTATAAATGTCTAGGTTAAAAACAAAACTTTTTTTCCCCATTTAACACATTACATTTCAGGAAACATTTATAATATTTTGGAACAGTTAACATGTCAGGCTACATAATTAAAATAAACCATTGACTTCTATCTTCATTAGCTTCAAAAACAGATTTCCTTACAACACATAAAAATAGGTTATCGTTCCATGCCTGCTGGGGATGCAGTGTTTCCTCTAGGATTTTTTCCAGCTGTGGCAGCAGGCCTTTTTTTTTTAACACAGATCTAACTAACTATGGCGTTATTTCAATGCCAAATGTCGTGAGCGCAGTATTAGAAGTCGAGATCGCATTTATGTAACAGCCTACGAGGATGCGGTTCTCTTTGCTTGCGCGCCGATTTCCTCTGCTCGTGCACAAAGTGTTGCCAGATTGGGCGGTTTTGAATTTATTTTTGCGGGTAAAAAGTGACATAGGTGGGTGGTGAAAATTTGGGCAGTTTTGCAACGGCGTGCCCGCAAGCCCCGGTCTGCCATCATACACTCGTTTTGATCTCCCAAAGAGATGCCATAGCCCCCGTTCTTCGCATACAAATGTCTAGAACAGTGTACAGCACTGGAAACAGTCAGCAACATCTGGCAACACTGCTTGCACGCCCCTCAAATATAAGCCGCTTCAAGAGCGCGCAGATCTTCTTGTGCGCTCAAATAAACGCAGCTGAAGTGCGATTTAGTAACGAGTATGTCTCCAACATTTATTAGATCTGCTAGGAATATTTATGAATGTCTCCAATAGACCTACAGAGTAGCATTAATGCGTCCTGAAGTAAAGTAAAACGGCTATACGTCGTGTTTGCTGGCCTCACGCACCTGTCAAGTCAGGCACGTCACCTTAAAGGGTTAAACAAATGACACACAACACTACTACGGTCACAGAAAAGTTTGCGCTATTATAATTCACTTACCCTTTAATACGTTTTGGTGGGGATATTACCCGCTATTAAAAAAATTAAATGTTTTGAATGAGAAGCTGTAATGTAGCCGTGGCGGGATGAATTTCGGCATGGCCCGCCGCCATGGTAGAATGAATGTTTCGGAAACCATGGGATGGACTTGGTTCAACTTTTTTGGTTCTACATTATAAAAGACCGAAGTATCGATAAGCTCTGACGTTAACGGTTCTTCAGACCATTAGAAACCATAGAAACATTACTTACGGTCGCATAATTTAACCGACCAACCTTTTCTAATTTGCGATATTCATTTGCAGAGTTGGCAATCTCACATTAGAAATGCTCGTGCTTTCGCACAACAGTACAACAGCGAGCACAAGTATAAAAGCCTTTACAGTTCTCGTCTGTGCGCGTACATTCAGCTGAGACTCGCGCCAAGCGCACACACAGAGCTCGCAACACAGTCTCGCGCGCACAAGCAGCTTGTGAGCTTGCGGAGGGAACCAAACGGGTTGTATTTTCTGAGTGGACATCGACAATGCCTGTTGCAACAAACACAACAAGTTGTTTCCTTGTATAAGCGGAAGCGCAGGCAATCTGGCTAAGCGAAAGTATCTTTCAAAAGATTATTAAATGCAGAAAGACAAATGAAAAGTTTCGACTGACTAGCTAAAGGTACATCATCCACATTAGGCATGGGACGATAACCGTTTTCAAGGTAAATCGCAGTTTGGTAAAAGTCAAGGTTTTAAACCCGCCAAAATTTTCTGTAATACCATCCCTAAGGTATGTGTAGGACTTTATATTTACATTTTTGTTTGGTCTTTAGGACAGCAGTATATCCAGCAAAAATAATATCCAAATATGCCTTTTAAAATGTAAAGAAATCTGTGTGTTTTGAAATTAATGAAAACAGCAGAAGTCAATGATTCGTTTGAATTATTCAGCCTGACAGGTTTACTGCTCCAAAATATTATAAATATTTCAAAAAATAAATATATCGTTTTCAAACGATCAAAATCGGTGACGTAGCGCGAATCTGCAAGTGGAGTGATGACGCGCCGGTTTCCCGTTATTATTCATAACAGTTTCCTTATCCTATGAGAAGACCCTACTTCTGAATTGATAACGAGAGCACTTGCTTTGCGAAGGTAAGGCAGACCTGCCGAGCAGTGAGACCCAATGACTGTCTGAGCACAGCACGCAGTATTTAGCCGTTCGTGAAGGGTTGTATGCATGTTTCCATGATCCATTTTTTGTTGCTTGCGTTTCCCCGCAAGCACACTTTCACGTTAATGACAAAAAAAACAGAAACCGTGTAGTAGTAACATGCGAATACATGTAACGTTAATGTTAAAGTATGAATGTTTGCTAAACCACAGAACAAGCGTCACACTAAAATAATCTGAGCTAGATGGCATCATGATTATTACATTTTTACATTAATGACAAAACAAACCGTGTAAAAGTAATGCGCGATTACATGTAACGCTAAAGCACAAGTGTTTGCTAATTTCCCAAACAATACAAGTGTCATGCTAAAATAATCTTTGCTAAACGAAAACATTTACGTTACCACACTTTTACGTTAATGACAAAAACAAACAAACCGTGTAAAAGTAACGCGCGATTACATGTAACGTTAAAGCGCGATTGTTTGTCAAACTCAGAACAAAACAAGCGTCATCCTATAATAATCCAAACTAAACAACAATCCACTTTCAATTACAGTATATAATCAAACAAAAATCACTTAACGGTCGCTGGAAATTCGCTGATCTGAACTTCTGATGTTTTGAAGTTAGCAAACTGACCGAGTCCGGCACCGAAGCGCTCGTTTATCACGGCATAGAGCGTTTTTAGACGTTAACTACCGAGTCAAGACTAGAAGTAAACAAACAGCACGTCAGAAGGACACTCCGCGCGCTTACTGAGGTAAAGCTGGCGTTATATTCGCACATTCGGTCAGTGACAGCTCATGACACGGTCCATATAGTGATGACCACCATATTCGATCTGAATGACTTCAAGACAACATTAGCACTATTTAATTAACTGTGAGCGATGTTGTACTTTCTGACTGCTAATACAATTTTACAATGTAGAATGTGCAAAATCCCTACATTACAGAGGAAGTCTGAATGTGCGAATATAAAATCAACTTTACCTCAATCGCGCGCTTTACCTGGACGCTTCTCCCTCGAGGCGCGCACACGGTACACACATACACGCGCACATTGCAACCACACACTCGCTCTCTCACTCGAACACACACACCTTCCCGCGTCTGAGCACCGAGTTTGACTCTTTATTCTGCGGTTTTCTGATGAATTCGCGCTCCAGCATCCTCCGCACGCGGCTAATCGGCTAACATTAGCACCCCGGGCCGTGAGAACCGCTCATTCTGGAGAAAAGCGGCTCCCGGTGGGCTCTGCGGGCTCGGCGCGCTTACCTGCGGGCGGGAGAGTCCTCCGTGGGGCCGCTGGAGGATCAGCGAGTGCTCCGGCCGAGGTTTGATGTCTGCGGGTGAGTTTTGCCGGCTGTGATGATGGAGATTCTGCGCTCGAGTCCCACGAGCTTCCGATGATGGCGGGAATGTGAAAATTTAGAGCGGAAATGGGAGGTTAGATGATGTGTTGTAAGTACCGCGAGACTACACGACATTTGGAATCGGCGTGTGTGTGCGTGTGTGTGTGCGTGTGTTTTTACTGTTTCTAGAAGGGATACAGCTGCGGCAGGAAGTTAACATGAATTATTTATATTTTTTATTAAATTACCCATCAACTGCAATTTAATAACGTCACAAAACAGTCAAAACAGTAATCATACAGAGTATTATTAATAATATTTGTTAAATTACCAATTAAATTTTACTTTATTAACCTCTACCCCAACTTTAAATCTATGGAGGACGAAACCTATAAACAAATAAATAAATACCAAAATATATAAATAAATGAGTAAATAAATCCATAAATTCCTGCATAAATAAAATAATAAATAAATAAATGTGCAAATAAATTAATAAATGGATATAAAAATCCACAAATTCCTGCGTAAATAAATATATAAATAATTGATAGTGCAGGAAGGTAAATAATTTAATAAATACAGGAATGTTGTGAGAATAAGAAAATGCTAAACTGAAAGTAGATTACCCCATTCTCATTAGCTATGGAGGAGGAAACCAGCAAAAACAATAAATAAGTAAATACGCAAATAAATTAATAAATAAATCTACAAATTCCTGCATGAATAAAACAATAAATAAATAAATACGCAAATAATAAATAAATGAATGAATAAATACGCAAATAAATTAATGATTAATGCAAATTAATGCAAATAAACAAACAAATGAATAAATAAATACACAAATTCCTGCATAAATAAAACAATAAATAAATAAATATGCAAATAAACAAACAAATGAATAAATAAATACACAAATTCCTACATAAATAAAACAATAAATAAATAAATATGCAAATAAACAAACAAATGAATAAATAAATACACAAATTCCTACATAAATAAAACAATAAATACGCAAATAAATAAATGGATATAAAAAAATCAGCAAATTCCTGCATAAATAAATAAACAAATTAATTAATGCTAAACTGAAAGTAGATTCCATCCCCGCCATTCCTCATTCATTCTGTGTGGAGTTTGCATGTTCTCCTTCTTACGTTCGCGTGGGTTTCCCCCTGGTCCTCCGGTTTCCTCCACAGTCCAAACACATGCGATACAGGTGAATTGAGTTGACTAAATTGTCCGTAGTGTATGAGAGTAAATGAGTGTGTATGGATGTTTTCAAGAAATGGGTTGCAGCTGGAAGGGCATCTGCTGCGTAAAAAAAAAAAAAAACATGCTGGATAAATTGGCGGTTCATTCCGCTGTGGCGACCCCAAATTAATAAAGAGACTAAGCTGAAAAGAAAATGAATGAATTAATTTATTTATTGTTTTATTTGTGCAGGTATTTGAGGATTTATTAATTAATTGATTTATTTATTTGCATATTCATTTGTTTAATTATTGTTTTTGCAGATTTCCTCCGCCATAGGGCATTTTGCAAGTAAGAAAAAAATGTAAATCGGTATTTTCATAAACAGAAATTTTAGAGCTTCACTTTAGCGCTTCATCATTGCGTCACCAGCGCGTGCTCTGATTGGCTGCGCTAGTATCAGCAGGACGGAAGTGCAGTATTATCCACGCAAGCTCTCCGTCCGTTCGCTGAGGACTTGAATATTTCATTTCAGAGAAGCCGGAGTTGCTTTCAAACGACGCAGAGGTGAGAAATGTGTGTGTTTTTAACGATACACCTGTTTCACTTGGCGTTAACAAGGCATTTTATCTCAGCTTCATGAACGTTTTTCCTCTCAGGGGGTCGGAAGCTACTGTTGTCGCGCTATACCGCTGTGTAGACATGGATAATAATTAGCTTCGACTGCTAGTGTTGTGCTAGTGTGCTGTATTAATGTCTGTCTGTGGTTATTTTACTGTCATTTACGCTGATCGGCCTGCTGCTGGTGTGGCCTTTGAGCTGCTCGACCTGATAGACTTATTTATTTAACTAACAACTGACCTGCAGTAACCTGTCATTGTGTGTGTGTGTGTGTGTGTGTGTGTGTGCGTGTGTGTGTGTGTGTGTGTGTGTGTGTGTGTGTGTGTGTGTCTCTGCTTTATCTAAAGTGATTGGCTGCTGTTATGTTATATGTTTTTAATTAAAGGAGACCTATTATCTCCCTTTTTACAAGCTGTAAAATGCGTCTCTGCAGTCTCTAGTGTGTGTGTGTGTGTGTGTGTGTGTGTGTGTGTGTGTTTGAGCTGAGGATATCACACAGATGACGTCCTCCAGCTCTCTGAAACTGACCCTTTCAGGCTTTGATCCTAACTGTGGCGTTTTGGTGACTGTCGCTTTAAATGCAAATGAGATCTTGCTCTTTTCAGAAGAGGGCGGAGCTACAGACGCCTGTGCATCAGCATAGTGGCAGATGTAATACAGCAGTGTGTCTGTTGTGAGTGCTGGTCAGGTGTGCTTCAGTGTGAGTGTGTGCTTGATGCTTCTGTCAGTCTATGTCGCTCCTGTCTCTGTTCATCTTAAACTCCACATCTATAATCCTCTTAGTCTATGCTGACATTATCTTCAGCAGCTCAAACACTCTAATGGCTAATGGACAGACGGCTGCTTCTCACTCAGGGCTGCTGTTTATGCTAATGAGATGGAGAGATGGGCACTAGTGGGCGGGGCTTTCTCCCTCTGATGACACGCACAAAGGGAGAATGTCAATCCCTTATTATGGTGGCCATATCTCTTATTTTCACATCCCAATGTTGACAGGTATGGCTTAGTCCCTTTATTAATCTGGGATCGCCACAGCGGAATGAACCACCAACTTATCCAGCATATGTTTTACCACATGTGTTTGGACTGTAGGGGAAACCGGAGCACCCAGAGGAAACCCACATCAATACGGGGAGAACATGCGAACTCCACACAGAAATGCCAGCTGACCCAGCCGGGACTCGAACCAGTGACCTTCTTTCTGTGAGGCGATTGTGCTACACACTGCTCCACCGTGCTGCTCCGTCTTCATAAATAAGCTTAAATAACCTTAACTCAAACTAATCTATGTTTCCTTGAGCGAGAATGACGTCGACTGGCTTTCTGTCACACACCACAGCCACCAAAAGGTACCATTGGCAGTGTAAACACAAGCCTGATAAGGGTGACCCGTACTGACCCATACTGTGTTGTACCAGTCAGTGGAAACGGGCCATAATTGTATATCTGGGGGCCCCTAAAATGGCGTGGGCCCTTATAATCGGCTCTTTGGTACCGTTTGCTGTTTGGTACCATTTGACAGCAGAAACGGCAGGTACCGATCCGTACCGCTCAGTGGAAACGGGCCCTTTGCGAGCCCTGATGTGCAGTGTAGAGAAGTGTCGTGAGCTGATCCTCCTTCTGTCCTGTAGGCATGTGAGGAGATGTCGGAGGTTTCGTCAGTGTCGCGCCGCGGGCCGTACGTCAGCATG